>NC_051431.1:29553460-29603906 GCF_001649575.2 Kryptolebias marmoratus | reverse complement strand
CCAAGACATGCGGCCGCAGATCAGATGAAATGACAACAAAGTCGATCATTGAACTGTGACCTAGGGTGTCCTGGTGCCAAGAGCACATATGGACACCCTTATGTTTGAACATGGTGTTCGTTATGGACAATCCATGACGAGCACATATGCATAATAATAGTATTTATTTTTCTTAGAATATTTTATACTTTAAATAAAAATAAAAATAAATTAAATACATTTGAGATGCATTCAAGTGTGTTAATTTTTCACCAGGGTAAAAAGAGATGAAAACTGGGGAACTAAACAGCCAGAGTCAAGAAATGATACAAATGTTGTGCTTAAAAACTGGTCTAACAGAATCACACAAACGGCAAGAATGAACAGTGTTTTGATTTCTGTGGACTACATGTCAACAACTGTGATACTTCCTGTTTCTTACAGTACTGTACAGTGAGGGATGCGCATTGCATTGTGGGGGTAAATATACAGCACAGAAAGGACAGTAAGGACCACAAAGGAATGAAAAAGGCACCGCTGCAACGATCAGCATCAGTTTATTTCGATGTGAATTCATGTCAGCGGTAACTAACCTGTGACTAGAGGTGGGTGGCAGGCTAACAACTGCCTGAGAACACCAGGGGTGGAATATGAGGGAGTGAAGTGGAGCGGCAGGGCTCATCGCTGTCTCCGACTGTTTTTTGTCAGCTGAGCTGTTCGCATACTGAGGCCCGACTGTTATCAGAGGCCTCGCACCGGAAGGTATATTTGCTTTGTGCAGTATTCCTGATAACGCAAACTCTGCAGTTTATATCGCTGTCGACCTTCTTTGTTGATTCTGCTTTGTAAAGAGACAATGAATCTAATTATTTGCTCGTATTATGTTAGCTACAGTTAGCTACCAAGCTAACGATGGTTAGCTGCAATAGCAGCGTCAAATGTACAGCTATCTACGGTCAAAGCGGAAATACATATTTTCAAAGTAAGGTAAAAATACTTAGTTTTGATATGTTAGCCTAAGATTAATAATGTTTTCTATTATTGTAATAGTATCAACGTTGAATTGTAAAATTAGGACACATTTTCTACAGAGAAATCACATGTCAAATTAAATACCAAAACGGTAAGATGTTGTTTTGTTGTTCTAGGTTGTTTTATTTTGACAGCTACAACCGGAAACAACTTTTCATCTCCGACCAGACTTGACGCTAGAGCCCGTTAGCCAGCGTTAGCTATACTGTTATCATTGCAAACGTGTATTCAGCATCTTTTCCAGTGAATATTCAGCTTTTCATGTCTCAGACACCTACTGTTACTTCTCTTTTTGTAAAATAAAAAAATTGCAGTGTGTTTTAGTTTAGTACTTTTTGTCGCTGTTTGTAAAAAGAAGGAAAGTTCCAGGCTGAGGATAACCGTAAGCATTTTTGTTTTGAGTCTTTGAATATTATTCAGTTCATTTAATTGTATGCTGTGCTTATAATTTGCAAAGTTTGTGTATTATGGTCTCTAAATTAGAACAAAACAAACATGTACAGGTACTGTGAGATAATAATTATTAATCAGTGGACAATAAACAAGTTATAAGGTACTAGTGTAAAAGGTTTTTTTTTTTTTTTTTTTTTTTTTTTTTTTTTTTTTTTTTAGAAGACAAGTGAAATTTCATTCCAGTTAAATCTGGTTATAATTCAATTCAGTTCAATGCACTGTGTATTGCAATGTTCATGTTTATAATAATGATGACTTGTTAATACAATTGTCTAATTTAGAAATGTATTGGCTCACATCAAACCTTCACTGGAGCATGTTTGTGCAGCAGTCAGCCTTGAAGAAGAGTTACTTCTGTTGAACAGAACCGGGCTGCAGTATTCTGCCCTGCCTGCCTTGTCATAAGAGGACTGAATGGCAATGTAAACAAACATGGAGGAACCTAGGTAGAAATGCCTTCTATGGGAAAGACAAAGCATAGTAAAAATTTAACATTTTTGGATGGACACTTAAAATATTATGTATGTAAATATGTTCTCTGATATAAAACATTTTAGCCATCTGAGAGATTTAGATTTTTTTTTTCTCTGCGTAAAAGCCCTTTGCTGTTTGCCTCATTTGCTGGTTCATACTAAACTTTCTCTTGTTGCACCACTGCAGCCCACCTATATACCTTGGTTTACATTTACAAGGTCAGTGTAGTCCAAGAGTATTTTCCTCTGGTCTGTGTTTGTGACAGGGAGAACTCTCTCCCTGTGAGAGGCCCCTCACTTGAGCTTTTGTTTGATGGAAAATCTCATGCCTTAGACATATCTTGTAGACAGCTGCTGTGCGTCCTGTAGCACACTGGCCTCCACATGAGCCTGGCTCGTATCATTGTACATCTGCTTTGATTGTTGTTACATAACTTGGCATTTTGTCCTCTGTGCTCCTTACCCTGCTTTCAAGTTCGCTGGGACTGCCTTCTCTACAGAGTGCACCTTTGGATTACATCCAAAACCCCTCAGCCTACACCTGCAATCTTCCACAGTGCACCTTTTTCTTCCTATCACTATTCTAAAATGTGTGTTTTGTATTTGAAAATTCATTTAGTTGTTGTGCTGTCAGGGAGATTAAGGACCTGTCTGCATCAGAACAGTGTTTTGTGGGTATACAAAGGTTTATTTTTAATAATTTTGGCATCTACACAGAAATCTAGTTTTAGGAGCCACTAAACTGTATTTTTCAAAACTGGATTCCAGAGTGAAAAATTCTTAAATGCCACCATTGTGTTCCTGTGTCGACAGCATTAACACAACCTTCTGAAAACAATGATGTTATAGTCCCACTTCCTGACTAACCTACGATCCCAAACATTATAGAAGTATAATGACAGATTACATGTGGGCGTTTGTGCTGCAGATGCCAATTGTTCAACTACAACAAAACCTTCACATACTGTATTACTTCAATGAATAGACAAAGTTGATGAAATAACATGGCCTTGAACAGTGCAAATCAAAACCTGTCATCTGCAACACAAATTCAAGCATGTGATCTACAATTCTTGTAATGCCTGTCACACTTGAGAATCATAGGTTAGGTACGAGGTGGAATGATGATATTGCTTGAAACTTGTTCTCAAAAAGTTGACTTTGGGCCATCTACACAAAAATGCAAGAGTGGTGTTTCAAAATTTTCTTACTGTGGAACCAGCTTACGAAAATTAAAATGCGGATTCAACGCAGAAACAACGAGAATCTTTTGCAAACTCACAGTACATCATTCTCATGGGGACAAGGCCTTACTGAGTCATTTTACACCTGTTTTGACTGCAAGACCTGTATTTAATTTGGTTACATAAAGTTTAGTCATATTTATGTTGACCTAAATAAACAATAATGATGTGAGGTATTTTACAAAAGAATAACAAGCCTTAAAACAGTTCAGGTCAATTTTTCTTCTTTTTTTTTACTTACTTATTTATAAATGTATTTATTAAAACTATTTCTGTCTCTTAAGATACAAGCATTACCTGTTGATTTCTAAAGTATTTTGGTTTTCTCTACAGGACACTTTTTACACCCAGCAGGACTCCAAGATGGGAGTCAAAACCTTCACCCACAGCTCGACCTCCCACAGCCAGGAGATGCTTGAGAAGCTCAATGCTTTGCGCAATGAGGGTCATTTATGTGATGTTACTATCCGGGTTCAAGACAAGCTCTTCCTAGCACACAAAGTGGTCTTGGCCTGCTGCAGTGAATTCTTCCGTTCCAAACTCATAGGCCGACCAGAAGAGGAAGACAAGTTTGTGTTGGACCTTCATCATGTGACAGTTAGTGGTTTTGCTCCTCTGTTGGAATATGCTTACACCTCTACCCTCTCCATCAGCACAGAGAATATCATTGATGTCCTGGCAGCTGCAAGTTACATGCAGATGTTTACAGTTGCCAGCACATGCTCGGAGTTCATGAAATCAAGTATTCTGTGGAGCCCGACAAACATCAGCAACAGCAATGCAGCAGCAGATAAACCCCATGAAGCAGCACCAGAGAGCGCTTCATCAAACTGTGCCCTGACACCATTGGATGGCAGTGTGTCACCTGTGTCATCTGACTGCAGCGTGATGGAGAGAAATGTTCCTATCTGCCGCGAATCACGGCGGAAACGTAAAAGCTTTGTTACAATGGCATCGCCCGAGAGTCCACTCAAATGCACTACACAGATGGTCACCACCTCCCCTCAGATTCCTAACCCATCCCCATCATTCTCAGATGGCTCAACTCAGCCTGTTGAGTCCTCCTTGGCTTTTCCCTGGACTTTTCCATTCGGCATCGACCGAAGATTCCACTCAGACAAATCAAAGCTGCCGGAAAGCCCCCGTTGCTTAGAGCAGGGTGCCCCAGTGACCTCAGATGGAGCGGTTGCTCGTCGGCTTAGTGACTTTCTAACATGTGAGAGCTCCAAGACAGTGTCCTCACCAGTTGCAACTGAAGAAGAAGACGTGAGGGTGAAAGTAGAACGTCTAAGTGATGAGGAGGTCCAAGAAGCATCATCACAGCCGGTCAGCGCTTCTCAGAGCTCACTGAGTGACCAGCAAACAGTGCCAGGGAGTGAGCAGGTCCAGGAGGAGCTTCTTATCAGTCCACAGTCTTCATCTATAGGTGGGACTATTCTCCTTACTTGTCTTTATTAACCGAATTTACAGAACCTAATTGTGTCTTATTGTTTTAATGTTTGTACTCAAATTTATAAATTATTTTTTAAAGAAAAAAATGTTTTTATTAAAGGTGCGTTGTCTTGACACTGTTAACTCAAAGGTTTCTTGGTTAAGGTAGTATCTCACTGGGCTGCAAATGTTGGAAACTAGTCCGTGACTCAAAAATTCATTAATAAATGTAAGAAAATAGGTGAATTTTCCGTTGTAGTCTCACTGAATTCTCACTCTTTGCAGCCAAGTGACCAGCGAGCCATGCAGTCACGTTTTACACTTCCAATTTTTGAAAATCATGGCCTATTTTTGTGTGCACTGAACCTTACTCTAGGCTATGCACATTATTTTGTTGCCTACCTCCACCCATATTATACTCATCTCAGCTTGCTCTTTGGCAGCTATCCCCAGCTTTATGAATCTGTCTGACAATTCTGCAAGTATTTTGAGAGAAAATTTGTCAGTTTTTTTGAACACATTGAAATTTCAAGTGACAGAACTGTGAACCTCTGCCACTCATACAAGGAAACTAAAGTACCCCATGAACATTTCGAGACTCCTATGTGAAATCCATTCCCCAACTAGTTCCCAACAGTCGCAGTGAGATACTACCTTAAATCATACAGTCAGATCTGACTGAGTCTCATCTTAAAGATGCCCACCAACTCACAACATTTTATTTTTGATTGGTTTTAAATCAATCAATTTTTTGAATAGCTTACAGTTTTGTTATTCAATAGTTTAAAATCGCAATAAAGATAAAGGCATAAACTGTATAAACCAAGTTTCATCCAAACCTAATTGCCTAAGGATTTTATTCTCAAAATTCAGACACCAGAAGTATTATTTTTTTTCTTCCTCTTTGAAGGTTCGATGGACGAAGGAGTGTCAGAGAGCTTGCCTTCACTGCAGAGCACTTCCAATGCTGGAGGACATGCAGAAGATGATGAAAGGTAGACAGCTTGTCTTAAGTCTTAATCATTCTTTAGAACTTGCAGCAAAAATGTCATAAGTAATAAGGAACATATAGAAGGGAACTGTATCTGGACCACACTTGTTTAGATAATAAATGGTGATGTTGGGATGATGCACTATAGTACAAAAATTAGAAGTTTTTATTTGTCAAAGTCTCAAAACCTTTGATAAGTTTTCTATGAGAAAATTAATCAGGTAAGGTTTGCATTCTTTCATAAAGAAGAACCTCTGGAACCTTACTAACAAATGAAAATGGTAGTTTTGAGCATCCATTTGAGGGCAGGTTTATGTTTCCATATAAAATTGATCATAGTTTACATTCTTTCATTCTTTGTGTTTTAGGTTGGAAGGTATTCAGTATCCTTACCACCTCTATATTAGCCCATCAGCTCGGCCTGGCACCAATGGCCCCGATCGTCCCTTTCAGTGTCCAACCTGCGGAGTCAGATTCACACGTATTCAAAACCTGAAACAGCACATGCTCATACACTCCGGTAGGTAAAATGAAAAAACAGAAAACTATAAACTACTCTAAATACATCTTTATGCATGGGTAGAGAAAGCAATTCCAGTTTTCTCATCTTTACATGTAATCTACCTACAGAATTAAAGGAATAAGGGATATACTTTTTTATTCCTATCATAGTGGACAAACTAGTTTAGATTACAATTCTACACTTACATACATCAGGTGTGAGGTACTCACCTGTCTTTAAGATGATTCAGAGAGAAATAAAATCTATGACATAAGTTTGGGATTGTTAAAGGACAAGCTGTTGGACTTTGACTGACTAAACAGTTTCAGGTTTCATCGTTATGTGCATGCTGGAGTCTTCAGTCCCTTCACATAATTAAAAATAAATAAATTAAAAATTTGTAAACAGCTGCTACAAGCAGGACATCTCATTTACAAAAGTATGAAAAATTGAAGCAACGACTGTTAATTTTTATTATTTCTTTGTAGTTTGCATGCACATATGAGTGTAAGGGGTGTGGGTTTTCTGATGGTGCATGAATGTGGGTCTCTGAGAACAAAAAGGTTGGGAACCACTAATATAGAAACTAGTTATGATTGACTTTCTTGTTACACATGGTTACATTGACCCTTTACCCGATCTTACACAACAATAAAAACCATCAATTGTATAATGCTTATATCTGGAAGTGGCAAAGCTGAAGATGTTGAGGTTCTCATTGGGAGTGACAAGGATGGATAGGATTAGAATGAGGTCATCAGAGGTACAGCACAGGTTGAAGGACTGGGAGATAAAGTTATAGAGGCCAGACTGAGATGGTTTGGACATGTGCAGAGGAGGGACAGTGGGTATATTGGTAGAAGGATGTAAGAAATGTAACTGCCAGGAAAAAGACAAAGAGGAGATGGTGGTAGAGGACAGAGAAGACAGAGTTAGATGGAGGAGGATGACTCGTTGTGGCGACCCCTGAAAAGGGAATGGCCGAAAGCAAAAGAAGAATTGTATAATGCTTATGAATACAGTGTATATAAACGTATCCACTATTTTAATAATACTCACTTCTGTCAAAGTTCCAGGATTTTGCAATGTAAAAAAATTAATAAATAAAACCATGCTCAGTTATTTCAAAACTTTTTCCGCCCTTACTATGGCATACATTCTGTACAACTCAGCTTAAAAAATTAAAAAGCTGTTGCAGGGAAGAATATAAAAAATGCAATAGGCTGGTTGCATAAGTGTGCACATCCTTAAAGTAATAACTTGCTGAAGTGCCTTTTGATTTAATTACAGCCTTCAATCATTCTGAAAGCATACCTTCCATCAATTAAAGTAACTTTGACCAACTTAAAAACTTGTGTTCTAATAGAATCTTCCTGACATTATCAGTTCCATCCTACAGTAAAATCCCTGGTTCACAGAGTGCTTGCTAAGGCTCTCATTGTTAAAGGGTATGAGGAGAAACTTACAAACAATTCCTCAGCATTAAATAACCAATGAGAAAAAATGCAGACAGTCATCAAGAAGTGGAAGAAATATAGAACATCAATAACATAATCGAGAACTGAATGTTCCTCCAAAATTGATGAAAAGACGAGATGGAAACTGGTCAGGGAGGCTGCCAAGAGGATTACAACAACATTGAAGGAGGTGCAGGATTTTCTGACAAGTCCTTGTTGTGTTCTATATGTGACAACAATCTCCTGTTTTCTCCATATGTCTGAACTCTAGGGTAGAGAAGCCTTTTCTTACAATGAAAAACATCCAGGCCCTGCTAAATTTTGCAAAAAAAAGATCAAGTCTCCTAAAAGTATGTGGGAAAATATGTTGTAGTTTGATAACTCAAAGCTGAACTTTTTGACCCCATTTCCATGGTAACGTCATGCTGTGAGGTTGCTTTTCTTCTGTTGGAACTGAGGTTTTAGTCAAGGTGAATGAAATTATAAACAGTTCCAAATAACTGTTTATTTTTGCCTGAAGCCTTCAAGTGTCTGCTAAAAAGCTGAAAATAAAGAGGAGTTTTATTTTTCAAAATAATTATGACTACAAGCATACATTCAAATCAATACGGAATGGCTTTAAAAAATCTAAGTTTTGGAATGGCCTACCATTGTGCCAGAGAGTAGAGCTACGTTTGATTTTAAAGCTCTGCGAGGTGACCTGAAGAGAGCTGTGCAAAAGAGATGTGCTCGCATCTAACAGATTTTGAGCACTTTAGCAGGGAAGAGGGCAAATATTACTAAATCAAGGTGAGGTCTGCTGATAGAATCCTACCTAACAAGAATCAAGGCTGTAATTAAATCAGAAGGTGCTTCAAAAAGTTATTAGGCCCCATCCACATGGAAACTACGTATGGGGCCTAAATTTAAAATATTTAAAATTTGTTTTTATTATTTCAGCCTTGTGTCCACATAGAAACAGCATTTTAGGACCCCTTGAAAAGTATTTTTCAAAACCAAGTTCAAAGTGAAAATATCTAAAAACCCCACATTGCGTTCTCATGTGGACACCTAAAAGCAAGTCGTTAGAACGTTTTGGCATTCTAGTTATAGGATCACAGAGGCCCACCTCTAACATAACCTATGACCCCAACCGTCACAGACAGTGACAGATTACATACTCGCATTTGTGTTGCAGATGCCAGTTGCCCAACTACAGCGAAACCATCACGTACTGTGGCTGTGGTTTAAGGGTGTGCACATTTATTTTCAGCTAGCTTGTTACTTTTTTTTCCTTTCAACAGATTTTTATTTTTTTGTAGTTGAATTGTACATATTTTATGTCCACTGTGGGTTGGAAACTTATTGGCACTTATTTTGTCTTCTCCCTTTTTCAGGCATTAAACCTTTCCAATGTGATCGCTGTGGGAAAAAGTTCACACGGGCCTACTCCCTAAAGATGCATCGGCTGAAGCACGAAGGTAAACGCTGTTTCCGGTGCCAGATTTGTAGCGCCACATTCACGTCCTTCGGTGAATATAAGCATCACATGAGGGTCTCCCGACACATAATCCGCAAGCCGCGGATTTATGAGTGCAAAACATGCGGCGCCATGTTCACCAACTCTGGCAATTTAATTGTACACCTGAGGAGTCTGAACCATGAGGCATCCGAACTAGCAAACTACTTCCAGAGCAGGTGAGGAGTCTGGGGGCACTGATCCCCATCATTTACTCAGATCTCACCTGGATCTAAAGATAACTTCAGTTTACATTGTAATACCTGAAGTTTAATGGATCTTTGTCCTGACTTTAGCTGTGTAGAATTGTTATTGACACAATGAAGTATTTTATTGCATTTACAGTAAAATTTGAATGTCTCTTGTTTAAAACCATTGTTTGACATTTCAGGAGGTAGGCTCATTTTCTATTTTCAGAATGACTGAAGAAAAAAGCCAGTCTAGTTCATGAGCTAACTGAATCACAAATAACAGCTGTGATATGAGATCTTGAATGGTTTTGTTGGTCTTGTTTTTAAAACTGTAAAGTAACGTTACTGAGGGTTATCTCATTCTCATTCATTTTAACTTACCTAAAGCCAGTGGAGAAGCATGCCTGTCACATTTGTACCAAACCCCACCCATACTCCACACACGTACACGTGCAAACATACTTACATAAAACAGGTCGCAGTCTTTTTAAGCTCTAAGGCAACACCCACAAAAAGATATGTAGCAAATTGACAGCACAGCTATACAGTCTGTTGATGTTTCTACACAAATAACTCTATAACACTTAGAGTCCTGTTAAAATTTCTCTTATTTAAACCCATCATGCATTACAAGAGCAAAGCAGACCAAATTACAGAGAATGATTGCAACATCATAACAAATCGGGCACAATCTTTCAACATCCTTGGTGGATGTAGATATAAACAAATGGGAACAAATCAGTTCAGTAAAATAAGTTTTAACACTGTAATAAAGAGCTCCAGTTCACTTTCCTTGACCACTTTGTGGCCCATACAAAGAGAGTCCTGTCAGATGGGCAGGAAGATGAGAAAGTCAAGGTACTAACTGACCAGAAAGAAGTACAAAGTTGGGAAGGAATGATGTAACCAACAGCAGTTGTAAATACCACTCTACAGCAAAATCAGGGAGTACTCAAACCCCTCCACCATGCTAAGGTGGCGCAAAAAGAATTACTTTTGTAATCTGAAAGCACAAAACCCTCCAAAATGGCATTTTGTGTACAAATCATGATACCTGCACTTTGAATGTTATTACAAAGAGGATCTCACAAACACAGCAAACTATTTAAGGCTCTGTTGAATTATAACTTCTTTTAGGATGTGTGGATGCAGTAGGTTATCTAGTATACAAAACTGAATTTGTCAATATTCTTTTGTAAACTTACCATACAAAAACAAATACTGAGCTAGTTTTGTTTTTGGCTTTTGGTCAACATTCTTGCAAAACATTTTGTCCTTATGTTTTGTTTTTAAAGGAATAGCTTGTTCGTAGCTAAATACAATAATTTTATTTATCTTCAGATTTCATCAAAGGCAGAACACAATGTTTTTATAAACTCATGGAGCGTTTTTATTTTCCAGACTTTTTTTACTTCTTAATCAACTCAAGCCCTTGCAGGACTGAAATGGGCTATTGACTTCTTAAAAGTTTTATAGTAGAAGATCTTCATCTGAGATCATTACAGTGTGGAAAATCTTCTGGCTGTTTAGTGAGACTCCTACCTCCCATCTTCAGTTTTCACATAAAAACGTGTTTGCTACACTGTAGTTGTGGATTTTCAGAAACATTTTTCAGATTCAGTTGCTGTCTGTGCCCAGAACAACAGTTAGACTTAATCTTAACTACTGTGTGCTTAGGTTTAATTACCAATGTTAATTAGTTTGTACATGTAAAAGCTCTAAGACTATAGAATATGATAAATGTGGTGTGTGAGCATGCTCCCTGTGTGTTTACACATTTTAAAGGCTGTCATTCAGTTATGAAGAAACTGATTGACTTTTTTGCACTATTTTGACACTGGCCTTGTCCAACATGTTTTTTATGTGGTTATTTAAATGTTTTAATTAGTATCAGCATGAGTAGTGACATATTATCTAGTTTGTTTGCACTAAACAAGGAAAATGTAAGAAGAATAAAAACTGCCTCTCAATGACTGACTGTTGAAGATAGGCACCAGCTCCTGAGACCCTAGGCAGGGTTTAGCAGGTATAGAAAATAGATGAATGGATGTTTAAATCACAAACCTGTAAGGGGATCAACTTTATGAAGTTACGATTTTGTTTTGTTTCCATGTGTTGAACATGGCATAAAAAAAATTCCAGTAAGGCTACAGAAAAAGTTTTACAGCAACTGCAAAATCCAGGATCCCTTTGTCAAAATTGGACTAAAGGACAATTTTACTTAGTAGGGCAATTGTGTGAAACGATATACTTGTTAGAAACATTTAGTAGACTGGCTCTGATTAAATACAATTGCTTTTCTGTTGTTGTTCTAAATTTTAAATATTTTTTTCACATTACACATAGCTGTTTTAATGATAGGATCGAATTAGATTTATTGAGGTTTTCTGGAACAGCTGTATACCAGTTATTGTAAAACTGAATTCAAATGTGTCCACCCACTGACCTGACTCCACAAAAACAGTGAAGTTTTTGACAAGATGTTTTCTTGCTCATGTAGTTTACAGAAAAAAAAAACATGTACCCAGTGAAACTCACCGTCTAAACTCACAAGATGTATCTTTCTTACTGAAAAAAATGTTGTGCGTCATCTCAGCAGCAACAATGAGAAAAGCAGCTGTTGGTATAGTGCCAAATCTCCAGAACTGTACTGTTGATCCTTCAACATGTTTTTATATCAAGCCCCGCCCTGAATGTTTATAGCCAAGTTGTGCTTTTTGCTGCTCTTCAGAGTTGTTTTTTAATGTAACATACTGTCTGAGTAAGCAAGGAATGTGTTGTGATGCATGCAAAAACATTCACAGCTCAAAATTTTTTAAAGGGGACCTATTTTGCTTCCTTGAACAAGTCAGGATAGGCCTGTGGGCTGTACAAAACATGTTCATTACATTTAATACACAAAATCATTCTCAGAAATTGAGATTTCACCTGATCAGTTCTGCCTGTGTTGAGCTCATTTCAGAATTAGCAGTTTTAGGGCTAATTCACTATTATGCAAATAAACTGCTCTTGGCCACGCACCCCAATTCAGTGTCCCGTCTCAAAACAAAAATCTCCCTGAAGGATTAAACGCTGTGGATCTAACACACATTTATATAGTTAGTAATTCAAACTCTGAGGATTCATTTAGTCTAGCTCAAGAACAAAGAGATACAGTTTGTCAAACAGCAGGACTGAATGTTAAACTGCAAAAACCAAAACAAGCTATGGGTAAAGCTAGATTACGGGTGGAAGATCAAATAACATTTTCTGACCAGTTACATGATAACACTTACAGTATATATCATTTGATAGCAATGGACCAGAACAAACAATAATTCACAACAAAACACTCAAAACCAACTGAAGATTTTTCATCACACATTAAATGTGAGCTGAAAATCTGAGACAGCAAAACTGTGTTGAACAATCAGATTAAAAAAGCAGCCCGTGTCACATAGAAAACAGTCATTATATTAAGTTTAAAATAAATTGTTAGAATGGGGGGGGGAGACGGAGGCAAACCCGGAACGCAGACTAATCATTTTAAGGGAAGAAAATTAATTTTTTAAAGTAAACACTAGCCAAAACAAAAGGCTGGCGTGGCAGCAAAAAGGAAAACCAACAATATCAAAACAGCGGCAAGGCAAACAAAGCATGGAGCAAGGTAACGAGAGGAATGACCGAGTGAAGAATGGAAAGACAGAGACCAGTTTTAAAGGCTGAGGGAGATGAGTAATTGATTACAGCTGTAGACATGACGAGGAGCAGGTGAGGTGGGCGTGGCAGACAGGACTGGAAAAAACACTGGGGAGGTGAACAGTGACAAGACATGAACACAGAAACCAAAAAGACAGCTAAAGCAAAACAAGAACTACAAAGAACATCAAACAAAGAACAAAACCCCAAAACCCCAGGAACTGTGACATAAATAGCATATTGTAAAATAAAATGACTGATGTTAAAGCATTATGAATACAGTTTCAAGTAAACTTTGTAACAGGCTAAAGATAATATTGGAGGTAGCACAACAAGTAACTTAGCTTTGATAAAGGCATTGATTAACAAGTCCAATTATCCTAACCAACAAATTCTTCCTCTGAACCTCTTGTCCAATAATATTTTCTTCTTTATGAACTTAAGAGAAACTGACAGCTGTGGTCTTTTACATGCTACCATAGCTAAGCGTCTCCATCAGGCTCTGAGCCTTGCAGAAATGACAGCGTTGTACAACTGCATTTAATGGTTATTTTGGTAGTCAACTAATCAATATTTTTTCAATCAGTGGATTAGTCAATGATTATTTTATTCCATCTGTGCTTCCTATGGGTGCACCTCTTGTTCCGGGCTCCAGTGCATGCTCTACTTTACCTGATCTAGTCCCACCACCTGTGAACGTCATCCTGATGTTATTAACATTAACATTAGCATTAGTTTAGCATTAAGACCTGCTCTTCAGCAGGTCATCAAGTTTTGCAGAAGCCTGTTAATCACTCAGTCATTCAAATCAGGTGTGTCAAAGCAGGAGGGGCCATACGAGTTGGGTGCACAGTGCTATGGGCAGCAGCCCAAGGCCTTGGCGTTCTGACCCTGGCTTACCTAAGCAGGCTCTTGGGACATGAAATGTCACCTCTGGTGGGGAAGGAGCCTGAACTTGTGCGTGAGGTTGAGAGGTACTAACTAGATAGTCTGACTCACTTCAACACACAGTTTGAGTTCTGGGACCAGTCTTTTTGAGAGGGGAAGGACCTTATTCCACTTTGGAGTTGCTTATGGTGAGAGGTGCCAGGCTGGTGTGGGGCTACTTATAGCTCTCCCGGCTTGGCGTCTGCGTGTTGGAGTTTTTCCCGGTAGATGAGAGGATAGCTTTGCAGTACCTTTGGGTGGTGGGTTGGGCTCTAACTGTTGTGTGTGCCAATGTGCCGAACTGCAGTTCAGAGTACCCATCCGTCTTGGAGTTCATGGGACTCCATAATTCTGCTGGGGGACTTCAGTACCCATATGGCTATTGACAGTGCAATCTGGAGGGGCATGATTGGGAGGACCAGCCTCTCTGATCTGAAAACGAGTGGTGTTCTGTTATTGGACATCTGTGCTAGTTACAGTTTGTCCATTTCAAACATAAGAGTGTCCATAAGTGCACATAGTGCCAGGTCACCCTAGGCTGCAGGTTGATGATAAATTTTGTAGTCATGTCATCTGACCTGCGGCCATATGTTTTGAACATTCAATATTGTTCCCAACTCTTCCAGTCAAACAATGCAGTTAAAAAAAAACAGTTGCGTGGTTCTTTATGATGCGTCAACAATGTTGATTGTGTAGTCTTACTGTGCTGATTGGTTTTCTCCATATGAAACATATTCAGGCGAATGGTAGCTTTCAGAAAGTCTAGAGTAATTTTGATGGTAACAAGCTGATTAGTATACACTTCCTAAATAAGGAACACAGAGATCTTGCTGAGATACCGCAACATAAAAAGTATCCAATCCCAGGAATTAGGTCGCTTTTCTTCAGTATTCCTGTCAAATCTAAACTACTTGCAGATGAAAGATCCTACACAGTTTTTCTTCAGAAACATGTTGCTTGTCAATAATTAATTGTATCTACATTTTTACTACCTTCTATTGAGATGTTTCCCTTGCCCCTGAAAATTGGCAATTTGCCTATTTTTGATATTGCACAAAAAACCGTCACAATATATTGGATAGGCTCAACATAACATCTACAGTACACTTACAAAAAAAACATTTTAGTTTAAAAGTTTCATCTTCCATATTACTAATCTAACTGAAGGATTTGTAAAATAAAATATATAAATAACTCTGTAACACACACAGCTCAAGCCAATCTGAAAAGTGTTCATGTCTGAATAATGAATAATAGTTCAGATTTCTGACAGTATTTGTAATATTCCAAAAGGCACCAGTATACTTGCTGGTGTCTCATTTGTTACTCAATTGAGAGGTGACCATGTGAGGAAGGCTTTGTGTTTATATTGAAAATTTGCTTACAAATGATAACTTGTAACAAGTGAGGTAACTACTTGTTGCTGTCAGATATACAGTAAATATACATATTTAGGGTTGTCCACTTGTGACTGAATAACCCAGTATGCATAAAGTGATCCAGCTTGTTGATGACTTGAGAAATGAAAAGAAAGTGATAAGTACTTCTTAACCAAATTTATAAACAACAAAGAAATTGAGACTATGGAAAAAGTGCATCCAGTCAGCTGATGGTGTGAAATCAAAATAGATTTAGTTGTCTGTTGTTTAAGTTATCAAAAAGAAAACATTTCACCCGTTATAGAAACTAGGGTATGTTTTTATTTTTAAATGACCAAAAACATTTAACTACAACAGATTATTTTGGTCATATTTTTTGCTCTTTAAAAAAATTACAGTGAATTCTAACCTTAAATGTACTACTACATATTTACCTATACATGTCTGTGATATTTAGAAAAGATTGTCACTCTGTTGGTTTACTATGACTAGGATAAAAAAAAATCAAATGTTCCCAACTAATTCATCACCAAGTCTTCATCTTATTTATTTTTAAACTAAGGCCTGCCATTGTTGTGTCATGTTTCTAAAGTTAACTGGCAGATTAAATACTATGCTTGTTCTTATAGAAACCATGAACACTTTACTTTTCTTTTGACTAATTGGAAACAGGTTGTCATTACAAAAATCATGTAAACATATTTGTATAAGTGAAAACTGTAAAATATACTTCCAATATTTGTGTTAAGGTAACAAGTATAAGGATGGTGAGCTCACACATTCTTTTGGTTTTTGCAGTGATTTCCTCGTGCCCGACTACCTGAGCCAGGTTCAAGAGGAGGAGGAGGCACTGGGAGTCCAGTATGAGCTGGAGGAGTCCCAACATCACCCACTCTACCCAGGCAGCACCTCCACCTCCACCACCACTGCCACCTCGTCCTCCTCCTCAGTCCAGATGTCCGTCATCTCCCAGGTCTCTTCTTCCACCCAGAACTGTGAGAGTTCCTCTGGCTTCCTTTCACCTGAACCACTGGAGGCCCCTGCCTCCCTCAAGATGGACACAGATGAGACAGCAGTCATGACAGAGGAGACCAAGATGGATGACAGTGTAGGAGGCAGTTCCCCAGAGGTGTTTGAAGAGGAGCAGCAGCATCCTCAAGCCAAGGAAGTGGCTTCCATTACCATAGAGTGATTCAAGTCTTCTGCCTGCCCATCATGTCTTATTTTGCAGTCATGTCATATGGGATTCCTTATTGGAAAGATTTGATGGCTGAATGGAACCACTTGCACATGTGGATGCTTCATCATGTGGAACTATGAAGATGGAGTGATTGAAGATTTTTGAAGAGCCCTGTTGGCTTCATGACTTTTTTCTGCACACAAATGGAAGCACTTATTTGCATTTAAGTTGTACATCAGATTTCATTAGGTCAGGCGGTCTTGGTCTCAAAGCATTATTACTACCTTGGAAATGTGAGCTGTCAGTATTTTAGCAAAGTAATAAGGTTGTTGTTTTGTTTTGTTTTTTTATCCCATATGACTTGAATGCAGCTGAAGTCATTTATGTCTTAGCCAATTGGAGGTTTGTTAATTCCAAGCCTTGCTCAACTTTTAGAAAGTGCCTGAGAGTTCACACTTAAGCAAAGTCACAGAGAAGATAAAAAGAACTTGACTTTGCCAGGTGACAAATCAAGTCTTTGCAAACTTGGTTAAAAATGTATTAAACTGTATTAAATTTGTAGAAGTATTGTTAGTTTGTATGGGCAGAGACTGTGCTATTCCTTTGGTGCCATTGCTATTGGCAAACTATTACATGTCAATATTATCTATACTGCAATAGCTTGTACTGTAGTTCTATATGAATGCTGTGTATGTTGGGTGTTGTGAAATATGATGTGTCAGATATGTGTGTATGTGAATTTCTATGATCAGTATGAACACAGTGCATTTAGTTTTTAAATGTTTAAAGCTTGAAATATGTTTGTCACATATTCCCTAAAGACAATTGTTCAGCATATAATTTTCGTTTTTAGATTTCAGTAAACACTGTTGTGAAATCTAGTCTTTTCTTTTCTAAAAGCTAAACTCTATGAGTTTAGATCCATTCAGATTAGAACTGTTCTCTAAATTTCAATTTCTGCTAAAATATAATTGTGTTATGAAAATAAAAGAAAATTAAGGCTGTTTCACAGCCATCTGGAGATATTTCCAGATTGCCTCTAAGATGTGGTTAAGTAGCATTTCATTCCTATTGAAGCTTGACAAATGACAGTTTTCAAACATTTTATGTCAGGTTGCATTGCAGCGTTTAATATTTCACATGGTTAATTTCTGAATTTACTAATAGGTACATTGCTGATGTTTTAGCATATTTCATAAGCATGGCGAAACCTTTCCTTAGGTACCACATATTTGTTTTGCTGTTTTATGTTTTAGGTCTGTTACCATTCTTTACCTAAATTCTAACAGGATAAAAAAATGTCCTTTTTTTTCGTTTTTTTGTAACCCCCTGCACAGTGCAGTTCAGTCAAAAATTTTGCTAAACATTCAGTATGTGTGTGTATGTATATGTATATATATATATATATATATATATATATATATATATATATAAATAAATATAAAGATAGTGTGGAGCAGTGGTGCCCTTGCTCCTTCTGTTTTGATCCGAGTTTCTTTGGTTTTTGTTATGACAGACAATGATTCTCAATATAGTATATTGCACCACACTTTTAAAGAACATTTATACTTTTATTATAAAATAGGATTTCTTACAAAGCCCCCAGTGTTTGCACTGAAGTGTTTGGTGTTTGTAGATTTACTTATTGTTAACAAAAATGGTCAGAATCAAGTAAATTTGCTGCAACCAGGCTGTAGTGTTGTGACAGATCTGCTTTAAGAAGCAGAACAAGTGTGTCAGTGTGTGAATCCCAATATTGTGAGTTAAAAGAATTTAAATGCTAATTGTGTTAAGAAAGACCTGATCAGTAGGTTGACAACAGGTTGTCCTTCACACAGTTCTTATTTCACTTTACATTTTTGTGCTGTTTGAGTCAAACTTTTCACTCCTGTTTTCTGTGTTTTGCCAACATGGTTACAGTTCTGTATATAAACGTGCCTGTATTTTGAAAGGAAAATGACACCCATGGTGATAAGCCATGTGTTAAATGCTACTGACAGTGACTCTGTTTATTGTTCATTATCATTTTCAGCCCCCTTAACGTAGTCCAAACAGACAACATTTAAGATTATTCTAGCAGGATGTAGGAGCTCACGTATAGGGTTGATTAGAAATGTTGACTCAAATAACCTTGTGATTCTAGTATAAAATTCTCACTGACCTGATTATTGACATTCAACAAAAGCTGTCTTAACCAATGCCGATGTTACCCTGTGCTATCCTTTTTTTTAATTGTTGTGCCATTTGCCCTTTTTATCTGGGCACAAATCAAGCTTTTTAATACAGGACCAAATGTACTCTGTTTCATTGGGGATTTGCCATGGCAATCAGTAATTGCACATGATAAAAGAAAAAGATAATCATTCTAGTAGTCCATGCTGATTAGCAAAGAGGTTCTGCTGTTCTGCCTCTCAAAACACTGTATGATGTTGTGCATTTCAGAGGCTAGCCTTAGTAAATGGACCTATTAACTCTAGTTGCACAATGTCAGAATAAAAAAAAAGTTTTACATTTTCCATTTGTATGTCATGCTTTTCATCTGTTGTGCTTGGTGTCTGTATTCAAACAACTTTTTTTACTATGAAATGCTGCTGTTTGTTAAAATTCAAAAGTGCCCACAATATTTTTGTGAACTGATGGTGTGCAATAAATGGACCGGTGTTGTTTCAAAGTTTTAATCCTGTCTTTGGAATGGTGAATCAAATTTATATATATCTATATATATGCATATTGTACATTAGAATGTATACTTTTGTTTTAATCAAATGTGACTGAAGGTGAACCACACAGGCAAGGACCCCATTTGATCTGTGAAACAAGGAACAGGGCTTTGGTATCAAACGGCTGGTTCTATTCAGCTCCTATGTGTTTGTTTCAAAGGTTGCATGTTCATATTGTTCTGTGAAGTGAAAGAGAGCATGTCTTGAGTCGGTGGTGAGTTCTGTCTAGGCCTTACAAATCTTCATCCGGTGTAGCTCTGATCTGGTCAGCATGCCCTCTACTTTTCTGTACATTAAACCTTTTTATGTGCAATGTTTAAAAATATATTGATTACATACAGGACATGCCTTTTCAATGTACACTTGATGTTGTATATGTTTTTCAGTCCATATGGTTTATTTAAAAGGAAAAAAAGACAAAAAACTAGTAGCTTCACATAATGATATATATTTTTGGTGAGTTTTGTATTCTAGTTGCTGTTTCATGGCATTTTGGATATTCTTGTTAAATGTGAATAGAGCAGTTTAGTCTTGGAGTATGGGGGACCTTGGTAGTCTTTACTTTGTGACTGTCTGCAGTGTGTTTGTGTATATAAATATAAATAAATGTACAGTATATACACTCATACTATGTTGCATATTCTTTATATTGTAGGCTACTCGATGAGCACATGCTTCAGACAGATGTTGTATTTTGTGTCTTTGATACTGTATTAAACTGTAGTTCGAAGAAACTATACAAAAATGTTTCTGATAATTATAGGCGGTGCTGAGTGTTTTCACTTGATCATATTCAACAGGTAGCAGTAAAAAAAAAAAAAGGCCACCCTAAGAGTTTATAGTTGTTTTAAATCTTTACTATTGTTCTGGCTTTGCAGTCCTGATGTTTTAAAATAATTTTTGTATAAATATAAAATGTAAATAAATAACCAAAGTCTGAATAAATTAGTGAGCTTGCCTGAACTTTTTTTAATAGTAAACATGAAATTAACTTTTTATACTTTTTGATTTTGTACTGTGAACATATAGAACAGTCTTTTAAGATGATTTTAAATGAATTATGTACAAAAGCTTAAATTAGAATTTAAGCTTTTGTACCTATACAGTGTCACATGTGAATGAGTAGATCTGTAGTTATTTAGATTGATTAAATGCCTGACCAGAATTTATTTAATGCTACTAAAACAATAAAGCAACAGAATCTTGGTCCAAAACTAACTTGTGTTCTTAGTTCTTAAAGCATCAATGTATTTCTTGTTGAGTGTGTCCCTGTAAGTGCACTTGAATTTTGTTCCCTTTTTAGGATTTTTTCTGGTATAGTCACCTACCTTATTAAAACCAATAGTCTATATGGAGAGCAAAGCCTGCTCTCACTGTGATACAATGTCATATTTGGGTTAGATGTTAGGGTGATTGCTATGATGTAAATTGAGTTAAAGTGATAGTCTGATGGCATGGCAGTGCAGTTGTTAGAGCTGTTGCCTCCCAACAAGAAGTCACAGGAGCATAACTATCTGTGAAGTTTATTTGTTCTCCCCGTATGTGTAGGTTTGCTCCGAGTATTCCAGAGAAAACATTCATACTAGTTTAATGGAAAATTTATTATGTCACAAGGTGTGAGTGAGAATGTGTCTCATTTGTCTCTGTATGTACAGTACCTGTCCAGGGTGTACCCTGCCTGCCACCCAATGTTTGCAGAAGATAGGCACCAGCTCCCTGGCAACCCTGCATGAAAAAGCAGGTAAAGAAAATGGATGGATGGGATAGTCTAGTCATTTTTGTAGTGATGTTCTGCCAAATAGTTTTCAGTAGTTATTACCTTATTTGCTGTGACATCAATCATACAGAAAAGAGTATGGAGAAAAGGGCAGAAGTCTTTGTCCAGGCTAGGCTAATGGCTGGCCAAATGAGGGCCCATTTTTTATTTTCTATTTATTTTTTTAAGCTTAAAAAACAACTCATTCCCAAAGATTATATACTGATGTGAAAGAACGCTACATTAGTAAATATTAAACCTCTACACTTCAGTATGACACCATTTGTTTAATTTGGCACTGTTTTTGGGAAGACTCAAGTAGCAAGATGTCAGCTGTGTTTAGCCCAACTGTTGCTTCTACATTGTATTTATGTTGCCCTTTAGGACTTTGTTCGTTGTTGTCTTGTTGACACCACTGTCAAACAACTGTGTTTATAGTGCTTGGACTTATGATGGATCTGCATTCTCAGTATCAAGAGAATCTATGGAAGGTTGCTTTCACAGTTGGAAAAGCTACAGATGCACCTTCCTGCCCCTGTTTCTGTGCTCTCCCTCCTCCCGAGTACCTGCTTTTGTTCTTCCCTGGGGTTCCTGACATCTCTAAGAAGAGAACGGCGAAAAGAGGGTGCAGAGATGAAATGGGGGAAATTCTGCTGCACTGCAGGGACTGATGTCTGATGTCCAATGTTTGCAATCCGTTTTCCCCTGCGACACTGATGGCGACCCGATCTTGACCCCTCAATCCCAGCGTTTCTCACTTTGTGGACAACATCCTTTCCTGTACAGTTGGATACCATGTAACTATATCAGGTGTTTGTCCCTCTAAAACCAACCTTTGATGTAAATTAGCTGTTTCCAGTTCGGTTTGGCTTCCTAATCAAACGCTTTATCTCAAATCAATTCTTCTTTATTCATGAATTCTTCACCAGACAAAATATAGATTTTATACTTCTTACAAAACAAAGAGAGCATAAATTTATCCAACTAAATGAACTCCAACCTGATGGCTGATTTGATGTTGCCCTGCCCACGCCAAGCTCGCCGTTGTGGAGGACTTGCTGCTGTACAAATACTCATGCAGAACTGTCATCACTGAAAGTTTTTCATTTTTTGAGTCATTATTGTTCAAGGTTGGTTCCAATAATGTTTGTGCTAATTTGTCACCCTCCTGGCTCTGCAACTGTATTTCTCACTGATTTTTCTGGTTTTTTATCTTACATTATCAAACTGGAGAAAATTTTAACTGCTGGGGACATTCATGTAACATTCATGTTGATGTTGTTAACAGTAAAGTAGCTCATAGCGCTGTGTTTAATTTTAAACAACCTGTTTCTAGGCCAACACATATAAAGTGACACACCCTGGATCTTATCTTCTCCCTTGGTTTAAATCTTGTACATCTGTGTGTAGAGGATGTACATGTCACAGACCGCAGTTGTATCTTCCAAAAAAAGAAATAACTTAAACAGATAGCAATAACTTTTTAAAAACTTTCTGTTAATAAAGTCAGTTATGTTAGGGCAAATATTTCTCCATCAACTTCTTACAACCTTTTCCTGTGACCTTTTTTTCTTTTTTTCCCCCCTACACTCTGAGGGTGGATGCTTTTTTCTTCTCTCTTTAGTTGAATTAGCTTTAGCAAAAGGTATAGTTTATCTTAGTCTGTTCTGCTGAGGTCCTTAAATTGTAGTTTAGTTTATGTTAGTATAATTATATCTTAGTTTGGTTTTCCTGAGTTTACTTTAGTTTGCGTAGCTAAGCTTATTTTATATTTTAGTTTAGTTTAGCCTGTGTTGTAGAATGTTGTTTTTTTTTTTAGTTTGATACACTGACACTTTTAGTTGGCCTTTTATTAAGCTAGCCTTTAGCTGGCCTTCGGTACTCTTAGCCTTCCGGTACATTTAGTTTAGTTTAGCTTTTATCATGTCTGATTTGTTCGGCTGAGGTTTTTTAATCCTAGTTTAGTTTACATTATATCTTAGTTTCCCAACATTCATTTAAAATGTCAAGGGTTGGATGATCCGGTTTATTGCTTTGTAAATTCAGCCAGTAGTTTAACATGATTTGTGTTCTTCTTAGGTCTAAGGCTGGTTCTCCCACTTCCACTTCTAATGCTATTGTTGGAGTGGTTTTGAAAGTTCCTGTGCAAATTCTTAGTGCCTGATGTTGAATGATGTCTAACTTTCTTAAATGTATTTTTGCAGTTGTCCCATAAACTAAACTTCCATATTCTGTGTTTGATCTGATTAATCCAGTATATATCTTTTTTAATGTTCCTCCATCTGCTCCCCAGTCATTGCCAGCTAAACATCTGATAATATTTAATACTTTTTTGCATTTATCTATTATTTTCTGTATGTGGATATTCCATTTTATTTTTTCATCAAACCATATTCCTAAAAACATACATTTTACTTGTTCTAACTCCTTATTATATAACTTGATTTTTATTTCTTGCCTAATTTTTTTTCTGTGTAAAAACCATAACTTTTGTTTTTACTTTTTTTTCCAACTTAAATCCGCATTTATCTATTTCATAAATAACATTTTGTATTTTCTTAATGGTAAATTGTATATGTTTGCCTCTTTTCCATGTAGCCCCATCATCTGCAAATAAAAGAACAACCCATCCCACCTCCAAAGTCATTAAATATGTCATTTATCATGATAGAGATGGTATTGACCTGACAATACTCCCTTGAGGTGTTCCATTTTCTACTTAATACTTTTTAGACAGTTTTTGACCTATTTTTACCTGTATCATTCTGTTTAATACAATGTTTATCCATTTAAACATTTTCACATAAATTCCTATTAGTTGTAATTTAATTAATAAACCTTCTACCCATAACATATCATATGCTTTCTCAGTATCAAAAAATACTGCCACCACACTTTCTTTATTTACCTGTGCTCTTACAGCATTTTTCTTGAACTTCATCTTTGCATTCTTCTATTTTGTGATCTTCTCCACATTTTGGACATCTTTGTTTTCCTTTGCATACTGAAGCTATGTGACCATATCTCTGACATTTGTAACAGCAAAGTGGTGATGGGATATAAGGCCTGACTTGAAAGCTTAGGTAACCTTTTTTAAAATGTTTTGGCAGGATTGTTTCTTCAAACTCTATTATTATTGACAGACTTCCCACTCTTTCCCCGTTGATAGTTTTTGATAGTCTCTTCAAATTATTTACTTTTGTGCCAAGAATGCTTCTTTTAAGTTTATCTAAATCTTCTTTAACTGGCATTCCATAAATCACTCCTAAAAAACTATTTTATTTTCTCCTATTATCTTTTTTTCTATCAACGTTTTTTTGCAAATATTGTCAATTTGTAGAGCCTTATTTTTCTGTTCTTCATTTTTACATGTCACTAATAGATTTCTGTCTTTTAACACTTTTACCATTTCCAAATCTCCTATTTTCTTTTTTATCTCTCTAGATAGTAAAATAGGACGTAAAGTACCCTGTTCCTCTTTGTTCTTTAGTTTTAATATTCATTTATTTTCCTCTCTCACAACCTTTCTTCTAACTATTCTTTCTTCATCTGTACTATTCCCTTCTAACTCTCGTTTACTTCCCTGACTGTCAAACATTCCTACCCCTTCTTTCATTTTCCCTCTTCCGCATCCTCTTCTTCTCTCTACCGTTGTCCACCCCTCAAACTCCATGTCATCCTCCTCTCCTACCTGCATTTCCATTCGAACCATTCACATACCAGTTTATGCTGATATCCGCCTTGTTCAAAGTCCAAAGAAATAATTGCCAACAAAAACATCCTCCCAAAACAACCAGCAACATTGGTTCTCCCCAACAAACAGTGCTGAGTGACCGACCAACAGCCCTTCGACCATCTCGTCTTCTCCAGCTATGAGTTCTGGTTTGGCTAGAGCTTAAATACCGGCCAGGTGGTGATCAGTTGTCATCAGGAACAGCTGAAGGTAATTAAGCTCCGCCTGCCACTCAGAGCTGTAATAATGGAAGTTGAAGACAAAACAAACTGGAATCATAACAGATATATACTAAATAGATTATGATAAACCTCCTGAAATTTTAAATTATATTACTTTTTTAAGGGAAAAATATCCTCAAAAACCAATCACTTTGCAACATGTGAAACTAGTATTGTGCTAAAACTTGATGCGGTAGTAGCGGAGAGTAATTCACGACACAATGTCTGAGCGTGGCATCTCACAGTTTTGCATGAGATAGCAAAATTCATTTTCAAGCTTTGATGAAAAAGGGCCTCAGTTGTTTCTCAGCATAAGATGATCTAATTCTAAAACTATGTCACGAAAGATGGCAGGCGATATGCATTCCTTGAAGGTATACTATGCTTTCTATTTTTCATTTTGCTTTTTCAGAGTCAGCCTGAGCTGAAAAGTTATTCCATGTAGTAGGATTTATATTAAACGCTACCTTTAAATCTTCTTTCCCCAGCTTTTAAAAGCTGCCAACTCTTTTAAAATAAATCAATTAGTCTGGCCACCCATAAGTTAAAGTGCCCTACAACACTCAGAAAGTGTGATTCGGAAATTCCAGGTAAATACAACTCAGTTTTACATACAGGTTTTGACTGTTATGGTTTGGTTGTTCACCATTTTGCACATATAAATGATTAAGCTAGTAAGTTTAAATGCAATATATATATAAATTATATTTACTTACACATTTTAGAGTTCTTAATTTAGCTACATATTGAAATTAATTGCAATAAAATGTTATACAATAAGCAGACAATAACAGAAGTGTGTTTATTTGACCATTTTATAGACAACAAAACTCCGACAACAGCATCTATGTTCATGTTCATTACATGTCTAAGGTAAAAATTTTACAAAAATAAATAGCTTAAAAAGCTGTAATAATAAAATTAAAATTGCATGGTCCTTCACTGAAGGGATATCAGCCCAATGATCCATCTTTTTAACATTATATTATACTGCAAGTTAACAAAAGGAATGAAAAAAAATCTAATATACACACACGTGTCAGAACAGAAAACAACTGAGTTTTTGCATATGATGCATTAACATATAAAACCAGTATGAAAAATAATAAGAATTATTGCTACTTTTCATATACAACATAGATAGTTATAGCTTAACCTTGTAATAACACCTCCAGAAAAAAAGTTCTAGCAATGATGATTGTTTGTACCTTTGTTCTTCTCAAATACACTGTAATGCACCAAAGAAAGAGAGTAAAATTACAAGGTAAAGGTTGTTTTAAAGTCATGGGACAAGTGTTTTCTAATCAGCACTGAATACCTATTTTCTAGGCTAACCATTTTACATGTGTACATTCAAACCAAATCAGTTTACATGAACTCAACACCTCTTTGTGTGTGTGTGTGCAGACTGTGTAAAACTGCATTAAAATGAGACATAGACACAGTGAAATTATCCACACTATAACTTGTGGAAAAATGTATTCACTTAGTATTTCATGAGAACTGACAAGTGTTTTTACTAAAGTCTGCCGGAGCCAGGAATATTCCAAAGCCAGCCCTAAACCATAAGAGGAATAGCCCACCTTAGCATTGGCTGTACTTCTGACAGCTTTGGGCAGCATCTATCGCTCATGTACAGTCCATGGATAGGCTGCCACAACTGGAGTCAAAACCGTTGACTCATATGATGAACCAATCCCAGGTTTCAGGACAGAAACACAGCAAACATTGAACACATTATCTCCGTAAGTGAGTAGAAAAGAGAAGCAACCACACAGGAGCACATTTGCCAGAGGTTTAAAAGCTCAATGCCTCAATTGTATGCACCTCAACAATAGGTAAATGGCTCGATCAAAGCTTTACAAGGTATTGAGTTCTATGGAGTACATCTGGAGGTATATTTACACTGTGCTGGTTTTCGACAGCAGGTTTCACACCAACGTTCTAAGTCCACCAAGTGTCATCTAACTTTGGAAGAGCCAACATCATGTTCTATCACATCAGATTACCTCAAACTTTAGATCCCTCTTTGGTGGGACTAAAAAAACTTATCATCCCAGAGAAACAGATGCCACATCTAAACCTAGCATGTACATAATGAGGTAGATATAAATAGCATTTTAGTTAAACAGTGGTTGTCAAATTTCAATAAAAATAACACAAAGCAATGTTCAGGTATGTCATTTTGATGTGACTTGTTGCAGTCTTGCTAACATGGACAAAATATGAGATAATGGGCTCAGGGACAGAAATACAGAAGGCCTCCTGCCCCTGCTACTATCACAGGAGCAACACCACCATATTGAAAATACACACACACAAAAAAGAGTACTGTGAAGCCACATAACATTTTACAGGTTGTAATCATTCCGTGTTGTTTTTGCAGTTGTTTATACCTTTGGGCCTGCTCTTGGTGCCCACTTTTTATTTATGTGATTTTTTTTTTTCCATTCATGGTTGGTATGTGCCCTTAGACCAAAAAGGCAAAGTTCACTGCAATCATGTTCCTCATAAGCAGTCATGATTGTTACAATCCCCAGAGACTGGGTCTGGGATTTTGTTTGGATCACAGTTCTCTGGCTCAAGAGTTTTCCCAGTGTAGTCTATGCAGAAAACACTACGGCGACGCTCCCCCTGGCCACAAGTCCGTGAACAGGCAGACCAAGGCCCCATTTGCCAAATGGGACATGGCAGATCCCCACAAGGCTTGATGTCAGTGGGCTTCAGCTCTTTGTCACACTGGCCAGAGTAAAAACCTTCGCTATCTTTGCATTCAACACTCCTCCTTGACCATCCAGAGCCACAGGTCTTGGAACACTCGGACCATTCTCCCGGTACCCATTCAGGCACACTATCAAATGTAATCATAGACAAATATGACCCCTTTTTCTCTTTGGATTTGTTGAACATCACATCTCTAGGAATGAAAAAGGTATATTTGATCTTGGGGGGGTTGTCGTCTCCCCCTGTGGCCAGGAGCTGGATGGTGATGGCCTCCTTCAGCTGCCTGAAGCTCTGGATCCTCTCTAATGTGGTGGAAGAGCCACTATACTTTAATACTGCTCCAAGCACTGGAATGTCCTGCTCCACCGTAGACACAGAGAAGTTTCCATTGAGGATGTAAGTGCCACTCTCTCTTTTTACAGCCAGGTAATTGCCGTCGTGTTTTATTCCTTTGTGGCTACGCTGCTTGATGTCAATATTGGTAGCACCCATGGGGATTGTGACAATGTCACTGTACCCATAGCTGACAGAGGAGACAAAAAATAAAAATTAGATCATGCTCACTTTGAGCACACTTCACTCTCTTATTCTCAAACAGCTAGATTGAAGTTTTTAAACAACAAGCATTCCTCCTATGAGTAAAGACAAGCTTAACAACACTCTTCCTGTTTATGTTATGAACACAAAGCTAAAGGAACTGTGGGATAAACATATTTTGTCAAGTGGGGTTGTGTGGCGTACATATGAAGAGTCAGTATATTACCTGCAGAAGACAACCAAGGGAGCCTAGTTTAGAGAATATGGGAGGACTTCCCATGGGACAGTCTGGGTAAAATTTAAGTTTAAAGTTTAAGCTAAGCTAGGATAGACATCCCTTGGCACTGGTTTTGTTTCTACAGGTTAAGAAAAAGGAACAAAAACGGCACTCAGCTTCTCAATCCTCCCTAAGAAATTAAGCAAATGTGTGAATTTAGAATATTTAGTTATGCTAGCTAAATGGTTAATTCTGTATAGCTTAATAAATAATATTATTGTCATCCAACAGTGGCATTTTCAGGTGATGATAAAAACTAACTTGCTGTATTAGTCTTTAAAAACAAGTATATTGTAAAGACCACATAGATACATTTTTGTGATTCACAGCTTAACTGTGACAATGTGTACAGCCAACTTTAACTGATAAATTTTAATATAACAGTGTCTCTTTTAGTAGCACTCTTACATTGCTTTGTTGTAGGAGCCTGTGATCTTTCTGCAGCTGAGTCCATTCCCTCCACACAGTCCACACTTATCCACCCTCTTATTGGATCCAATCAGCTGATCACAGCCTGCTTTCACACACTGGCCTTGAACACAAACTGATGTAGTGTCAGGGCCGCAGGTGGTCCCGTCAATTACCTGAAGCAACAGAGAAAGTATTTGTACACATTTCATTAAAAGTGTAATGCAATAGGTACTGTCAAAAAAAACTTGACTATTTCTTATTGATTTCTTAGTAATACACTGAGAAGAGCTTTTGATTTAAAATGATAAACAGCTTTAAGAGAATGCCAATTTATTTTGTTAATGTGTTGAATGAACTGAGTTTCATTTTATTTAGGTGCCTAAATCTTGATGTGTATGCTTTTCATGGATATTACTGTAAAAGGAAAATGGACCACTACTGGCCCATTCTGTTATGGCTCACTCACAAATCATCATAAATGCTCCTATGGGCAGTCTACAGAGAAAGATTTGGTCAAACCACACTTGAAACTTGTGCATCACAGACTGGCCATGGAGACTTTTTGTTCTGCACATGCAAGTTCTACGGGTTTTAAGAAAAATCAATCAAGAACGAATACTCTACATACAGAACCTGTACTTCTTGGGCATTCCTGAAAAAAGTCAGGCACACAGCTTTTAGGGGCTTTGCAATGCAAGGCACACAAGTGACATACTATCATTTTACAATTCACATGCCTCTAAAGTACTACTTAGATACTCTACACTCGCTATTTGTTTGGGCCACAAATCAGAAGTATATATGAATTTTACCTTTATTTGTGGTGGCCTGCACACAATACAAGGGGTGAGACTCCTGGTATATTTATTACTAAGAAACTGATCTGTAGCCTGTACACTGTAGAAGGGCTGTCATTCTGCCTCAACAACTGAGGGTGTTTGACCTCTACAGCAAAAAGCAATACTAGCTTTGCTAATACAGGAACCCAAGGCAGCAGAGGTACTGGCTGGTACGTTTATGAATTGAACAAAGGAGGCCTTTTGGCCAGTATAACACCCTTTCCAAATGCTGGAAAGAGGGTCACAAGGGGACTTTGTATTGCACATTTGAATGCCTTTTGACCATTCTGCAAAGCTCATGTTGGGTGTGACATCCAAACGGATACTTTTCCAAAAAAACATTTTATCAGTCGAAAGAAAAATGCAATATGCTGCCAACACACCGTGGGACTCTTTTTGCACCCACTGCTCACATTGCATCAAAAGCAAGTACTAAGCATTTGCATAAAAAATGCAGCCTGTATTCCTGGCATATGAGACTGGTTAATTGCAAGCCACATACACTCCACTCACAGTGACTGTGTGCATCACACATACGTTTTTCACCGCCTAATGGCACAATTTTTTTCCACACTTCAAGCAAGTCAGGTATGGAACCTGTACCTGACATGTACTTTGTATGTACTATTTCTCAAACTTTCTGTCAGTGACCATGCCGATCACCTGTGACCAAGAGTGTCTAAAACACTTATGGTGGCAAGTTGTGAGTGTAGCCTTAATTAGAGTCAGCTACACTGTGACGTTCAGCTGATGGCACAACATTGATTTGTGGACATAAAATCAGTTATCAGAGTGGAAGGGTCACAGCATAAAACCAGGGTGTAATTAATAACTGTATGAAAACAATCTTGTCTGAATGGGCTCATTTCACTCATTTATCATCATAAACTGTGCAATATTTTGAATAAGATAAAGTTTATAAATATACATTGCCTTAAAAAGTATTCATGCCCCTTGAACTTTTCTACATTTTGTCACATTACAACCACGAACTTCAAAGCATTGTACTGGGATTTTATGTACCAATAATGTACCTTCCTAGCAGTGTAAGTACACAACCATGTTGTGGTGGGTTTGCAGCTGTGTCACGCTCTTTTTATTTTCAGATAATGACTTAAACAGTGCTTTGTAAGACGTTTAAAGCTGAGGATATTGTTTAAAACTGTCACCTAACCCTGGTTTAAAACTTCTCAATAACTTTTTCCCTGACTTGTCTAGTATGTTCCTTTGTCTTCATGATGCTGTTTGTAAATAAATGTTCTGCAACAAACCTAACAAACGTTCACATCAAATCTCAGTAAAATATGTTGAAGTTTGTGGTTGTGTCATGACAAAATGCAAAAACATTTAAGGAGTATGAATACTTTTTCAAGGTGCTGTACAAAGTCAAAGTGACTTAAGTATTAAAATAGTTAATCATTTAGAACATTTTAATTGTAACAATAAGATAACTTTTTTAAGATATTGCAAATTGGTCTATTTAGAGCACACACAGTACCTTAGATTCAAAGACTTTAAACTCACTGCTGCCCCTGGCCCTGCAGAACAGCTTACACCTGTCTCTGGGGGAAACTCCAGCATACTTTGGTATCCACTGTTTCATGTTCCCATTGTGGTCCAAGTGGTTAGGGCTGTTGTATTTCTCACACTGCTCTTCTCTGAAACTTTTACCTAAAAGCACAACACAGAAGAGAAAATGAAGATACCCTAAGCTTAGTAAGTCCACATTTGTTTTTCTACAAAAAACAAATAGAATAATCAATTATGCATCCATCTTATTGTGCTTATTCTGTCCGTAAAACACCAATTGTGTGTACAGTAAGACTAAAAAGTATGAACCACTGCTCCCCAAGAAAACATGGCTGCATGTCTTCAGCTTTTGTTTGTGTGTGTTTAATTCAAAGCTACATGTTCCTAATTAGTAACCAGAAGGGTTGAAGTATATTGAGCTCTTATAATTAAAGGTCAAATCAGTTTGTAAGTAATTTTACTGTTGTATAATTTATGATCCACGTGTACAACCAATTTTAAAGAAACTTGCAGAATGTAATCATTGGATGTACATTTACATCTGATTAACTTTTAAAGTCAACCAAGATGGCTATCACAGCTTTCTGACATCAACCAACACAAAAATGGCCATATTTTTAAAATATTGATTTAAAATTTGGTGTGTATGTTGCTGTGACTGATCCCCAACACATAATCTGAGCACTAACAGATCGTGCAACATCTTTCTTGAAAATTTGTCATTAACTATTGAAGTCAACTTTGTCTGTTAACAAAATATCTCATTAACTGCTGGGTGGATATTTATGAAACTTTCAAGAATAAAGCACTGAATGTACATTTACAAGTGTTTAACTTTTGAAGCCAACTAAACTCAGATGACTACCACAATCAACTGACCGTAGCTAACAAATAAAGATAATTCAGGGTACTGTCATGATAGACATGGGAGAAGGACCCAAATGCAGGACAGCAAGGTGGCGATTGATTTAATCCAAAAATAATAAAATACAAGGAACTCAAAAATGGGCTTGATGATATGACAAGGTCTAGACATGAACAGGGTAACAAAACATATGAACCAGCCCAGAGGGAAGGAAAAGGACTGCTTAAATACAAGAGGGAGACATAGGACCAGGGCTGATTGCTGACAAGACAGAGGTGATGAGGAAGAGTACACAAGGAAACAGGAAACATGAGCAAGGGGGAAACAAACTAGAAATACAAAAGAAAAGACTACACCTAACACTAAGAACACAGGGAATAATAAAGCAAAACTAGAATACAGAAAATAAACAGAACTATGATAAAACTGAATACTGAACTAACAAAAGAAACCATGGAATAATAATAATAATAATAATACATAACTCAAAGATCCAAAATGCAAAGGCCAAACCAAACTAAATAAACAAAGAACCTAACAGGTACATTCACACCAGCCCTGTTTAGTCCGCTTTAATTGAACTCTAGTTCGTTTGCAGAGAAAGTCCGGTTTGTTTGGGGAGGTGTAAATGAGTATTCAAACTCTGATGTGGACCAGAAAAGCGAACTCTGGTCCGCCTAAAATCCTAGGTCTCGGTTTGGTTGAAGTGAAATCTGGCGCTGTTCAAATGCATATGTGAATGAAAATGGACGGGAGGCCGCGTTTCTACCACTAGCAAGAGAAATGGCTCTTGGTCAGATGTGAATCCGTGTATCATTCGTTCTTTCCATTTTTAATTGACAATCAAAAATCAAATAATGAAAAACGGACTGGTTATTTTGTTTTTTATTATCACAAGAAAAATGAAAAATGCCTGGTTTTTCGTATTTTACTTTTAGGCTAAGATCGGAAACACAAAATCGAAAAATGGGCAGGAGGACAGAATTTGATTTTAATATTTATTTGGTCAGGTTAGGTGACCCGGAAGTGGCTCTGTGCGGCAGCTAAGGTCATGTAGTGGTTACTATGGTGGCGCTAGAACCACTGATAGAGGACTCGTTTAACAGCGGTTTGATCCTCGAAACAATACACAAATCTCTATGGCTGATGGGTCTGACTGGATTATCCAGTCCTGACTGATAGATATTGAACAAACATAAATATGTAGACGCCTCATTACGTCCCGGAGTGCATCCGTCATCGCCGCCATGTTGGACGGATCTCTCCTCTCTCTAAGAGCCAACAGGAGGAAACACAGAGCGAGCAGCTATGGCCGGATTTTATATCACGAGGGATTAACTTTCACAAGAAAGACTGAACAATAATTTTGGTTATTTGACCATTTATTATAATATGTCATCGTAGCTAACGTTCTTTGGTAAACAACAAAATGCTAGGAACTGGTACTCTCTCTCATTAGCTCTTTCTGGGTCTTTTTTTCTTCACATTTTGTAGGTTTCCCAGTAGCACAGATTTAAGGAGGCAATGAGAAGCTGCAGTCAGAAGGGAGGGTTCTGTTGCTACAGTCATCTCAGCTCTGTAGTGAAAATTTCAAACCAGAGAACTTTAACAGGACCGGCTTAGAGATGCTGTGACCCCATCTGTCTTCAACTTCCCATCTCATCTCCAAAGAGGAGGTGATTTTTTTTTAACTGTACATGTTAACAGAAATGTCTATGATTCTTATGTAAAACTAGAGTTAATATTACACTTTGTTAAACCTGTTTTTACCTGGTAGTTCTTTCTGCATGTTTAGGAATTAATGATGTATTGTGTATTACAATACGCTGAAGGATACTAAAACCTTTTCAAGTTGTTTTCAATTAAATTGTTTTTAAGTATTATGTGTCTTATATTTTAGCCTGTAGCAACAAGGAACACAGAAACCTGAAGGAATGCTGCAGAGAGCTTCTAGTGGACCTTTCTCAACATTTTCCTGAAAGTGAATCTCAGCTCTCCAGCCCCAGTTAAAGCAGGCCAGTGTGAGACCCTGGAATGACCTGGACTTTTTAAAGATTACTTTTCCAGGCCTTTTAAAAAAAATGCGTGTGTGTGCATACACAGCACACAAAAATATAAAGAAATTATCGATGTGGTGTATACAGAAGGCTCAGGATTGTGTGTGTATATGTGTGTGAGAGAGTGAAATAAATTTGAATAAACGATCAAACTTGTTCCTTTATTAAAATATGAAATGTATTGAAATATAGTGTCCAAACAAAGAGTCAAGATTCTGTCAGTTCTTTCAAGGGTCATTAATTTCATTATTTTGCTCTTTATGGACTGTAGGTATTTCTTTTATTTTCCTCTTCCTTTTTATTGGGATTTTTTTTTCTTTTTCTTCATTTGGGTGCTGGGGTCTGGTTGTGACTTTATTTAGGTTGTCCATTGCACTGGATACCGTCGGGTGATTTTGGGTGTACTCTATGACAGATGTGTAAGTGGCATGTCTTCATCTTTCCTAATTCTTCATTGAATAGCTCTTTGCTGATCGCTGATTTCTAGTCTTGTATGGAGGATATACTTGGGTTACATGTATTGTCATAAACAGGTTGGTGTGAATAATTATTTTATTTATTTAGTTTTTTTTATTTTATTCATCTTATTTTTTTTTTTGTTTTTTTTTTTGTTATTTGGGCATGATGCCTACAGTCTAGTGTAAAACAGTGGGGGTGAATGTAGCAGTGTGATGTTATTACACTAGATTATAAAACAAGAAGTTTATTGTGGTAGGAAATTATGAGAACCGGCAGCTTTTATTTTGAAAAGACGACAGATCCATTGCAAAATAGCAGGTAACTTCCAGTTTTTAAATTATGATTTTATTTGCATTTAATGTGTTAATTCATGACTGAATTATTATTTTTGTCGCTAAGCATATTATGTTCATAGATTGTTATTTTGTGTTTTAATTTGGTGGTTAAACAGATACGTTAAACGGATCATACCATTATTGTGGGTGAATTGTTTTCCCACGCTATCAGATGGTCTCTTTTTTTTTTTGGATTCAGTGGGAGAAGGCGCTGTGGAACACTTTGATGAGAAAGTCTGTTTCAACCATTATTTTTTGTTATTGCAATACAGGAGTATTAAAAGTGCCTTCAAATCAGCCATTGTCTCGCTGTTCTTCCGACAAGACACAACGCAGAATAAACTACGCTACACTGATACTCACCTTCATTGTCATCACACGACTGGATGTTGCAGGACTGGTATCGAACTCTCTGGCCTTCACAGTACTTCCCTCCATCCTGAGGAACTGGTTCGGTACATTCTCTATAGGAGAACTCCACCCCACCACCACATGTCCTGGAGCACTGCTGCCATGGCCCCCATGAGCTCCAGCCGCCATCCACAACCATCTGCGGTAACACAGAGAAAAACAAGAAGCAGTCAGGGCAACTGGTTAGAACTCAGAGCCAAAGGAGAACTAAGCTGTGCAGCATAAGACCACCGTCTGGGTTTCTGGGTTTGTGGCCCATGAGTGTGTTGGTGTTCAGGCACTCAAAGCTAAATTTGTGTTGAAGTGTGGCATGCGCCTCCTGTCTGCCTCTTCCCACATTCCTGCCACATGTGTCACTCACTGTGAGTGGAAGCTGCAATGCTAGAAGTTTTAATGTCAAAACTTAATGTGTTTTTGTTTGCTGCTGTGGTTTTTTTTTTTCAGAAATGTTCTGAGTTTGAACCAGCAAACATCAAATCTGCCAACACATCTGGATCCATAAACGTGTGTGTGTATGTATACCACATGTGGAAGATATCAAGGCTGCCAAGTTGAAATGGAACACTGAGATGATCAATTGATGATTATTAATATATTATAGAAATGATCTGGAAATTAAAACATTAAAAAGCAACATAATGCAACTGCTTTTGTTTATATTGTATTTAAAGTAGTACATATACAGTGGCTTAAAAAAATATTCATACCCCTTGAACTTTTCCATAATTTCTCATGTAACAATAACAAACTGAAGTATTTTACTGGAACTTTATGAGCTAAAACAACACAAAGAAGCACACAATAATGAAGTGGAAGTAAAATAATATACAGTTTTCAAATTTTTTACAAATAAAAATTAGAAAATTCTTACATGTATTCACCCCCTTTACTCTGATACCTCTAACTAAAATCCAGAGGAACCAACTGCCTTCAGAAGTTAGTAAACAGAGTTCAGTTGGGTGTAATTTGATCTAAGTATAAATCCAGCTGTTTTGTGAAGGCCTTGGAGGTTCATTGCAGAACAATAGTGATCAAACAGCATCATGAAGATCAAGGAACACACCAAATAGGTCAAGGATAAAATTGTTGAGAAGTTCAAAGCAGGGTCCAGGTGGCATTTCACTGGGCTGTGATATCTGGCAAACAGCATTAGCAAAGGGATCTCCAGAATGTCTTGCAACGTTTGCAGTGGTTTTCAATTTCCTTGCTCACAGAGTCACAGAGGTGTACAGCCATGTTGCTTGTATTTTGAACAGGTTCAAAAAGTTTGTACAACAAATCTTGCCCTATAATAGTCCCAGAGTCTTTGCAGGTCTCTCAAATCTGTGTCAAGAGTGCTAGCTAAATTTCAACACCTGCACAGTAGCTCTCCTCTGACAGAAAACATGTTCAGGTTTAAATATGAAGCAGATAACAGACAGTAATTATAAAAAGACAAGTAAAAATGTTACTATCTTTATCAAAAAAAGTGTGCTTCAGTAGATTAAATCATAAACATGGGGGCAGCTGACAAGGTCAGGGTGACCAGACATCCCTGATTTCCGGGGTTGTCTGGTCAGATGTTTTTGGGGGTTTGAGTTGAGCCTGATGGCCTGAGGATAGAAGCTCCTCCCGAGTCTTTCTATGTTGGACGTAAGATTCACTGCACTTCCCTTACTATGGCAGGGTGAAGAGGCAGTTTTTGGGATGACAAGATAAAATAAGTGCAAGAGCAAATGAAAAGTAAAGAAAAGGTATAAATTATGGGTAAATATTCAGGCTTTATTACAATAAGAAACTCCAGCATGTGCTTGAAGTTGTGAACCTATTACAATTTAATTAAGTGATAGTACAGGTGAAAAGGGTTAAGAAGTAAGTTGTTGGGAAGGAACGTAGGCCCTGGAACCACAGCCTGTACGAAAAGTTGGGTGGCATACTAAGTCACATATGGTCTGTTATTTTTTAAAGTTCAAAGAAATTTGGCTGTGAGACAATGACAACATTGTAGGCAAACAATATTTTGTCATCAGTAATTGCCCCAAGATTTCTAACAACCTTTCTTAGACAGATAGTTGCAAAAACCAGCAAAAAAAACCCACTTTCTTTTAGAGATTTTTCTTTTGGGGAGGTTTTATACTCAAGATGTTGTTTGAAGGGTGATTATGGATGTATTGAGTTGCAACAATATTTGTTTTTTAATCACATTGCAGACCTCTAAATTGCAAATTAATCTAATTTTGAGGTGCCTAAAGATTCACATCTTTACTGAGCACATGGTCATTTCACCAACAACAAAAAAATCATAATAATAATTTTTACAAGAAATTTTGTTTCATGACTAATTATGGTTTACATAAAATAAGTCTGCATAATCCCTACCAGCAAAAATATTGTCTTACCAACGGCTGCATCATATCTTCGATCAGTCTGCATTCTCCATGGAGGCAGGTCCTGTTGGGACCACAAGGGGTGCCGTCAGCCCAGGGAAAACTACCATTCTTGGTGGAGCACTGCTGCATACCATCCTCTTGACACCACAGCTGAGAGCAGATATCGCTGTCTGAGGTGTTGGGGCAGTGGATAAAATCCTCTCCGAAGCTCTGCTGGCACTGCTGGTCCAGGCTATACTTGGTACCAGGCAGTTCCTGTGGTAAAGGCATGGTACTCTCTGAGACATCCAGCAGGCAGTCCCCTGTAGTTAGAGTGCACATTAAAGCTTTATTCGAATTTGAGTAATGAAGATTATTGCTTTTGTGTCATTATGGCATTTCTAAATGTGTTGCTCTTTTTGTGTGAAAGGACAACATTACAAAAAAATAAATAAATAAATAAATCGGAGCATGGCATGCCCTGAAGGGAATCACTTAACTTTAAAAAATGTAAAGCACTTTCATATAAAGCCTCATGCTCGGAATGTGGACATGTACCAGCTAATTCAAATCAGGATTTATTAACCATCCCTCTAATGAAGTTTGTGACCTTCAATATGGTTTTGTCTGAAGTTGGTGATGGTGTCATCACTTTAGGGTGAACAGTCTCAGCCATAAGAGGCTTCTCTAGAGACAATTTCCAAAAGATAAAAACACTTTTTTTCATCACCATCTGTTGCTTCTGGCTAAAAAAGTGAAGAACAAGGAGTTCATACCATGACTCAGTGGAAAGAAAAGTCTGCTGTTTAATCCAGCAAGAATTTAAACAATACAAGATGTACAGCACGAGACGCAAAGGAAATGATGGAGGCAATGCAGTTGTAAACAGGTCTCTATGATTTCTGCGATGCAGAAAACACAGATGAAATTGCAAAACTGAATGAGTTATTCAGTCATTCAGTTGAATGACTGAATAAGTTTCATAACTATTTATGCTATATTTATACTTGTCAGATTCATAAAATTTTAATTATTTTCCCATTGAACTGCAGAAATTTTATTAATATACCATATAATAGACACTTTTTAGAAATTGAAAATGAAAAAATGCAATTTGAAAGAAAAAAATTGAATGCAATTCAGAGAAAAAAGAAGGACGACTTGGGGCCCTAGGTAAAAGAAAAATAAACAGGAGGAGGGAGGAGAAGAGGATGTAGAAATCTAGAGCAAGATAAACTTTCACCACAACCTATAATTTCAGACGAGCAGCATGTTCAAGCAGGAAAACCATCATTCAAAAGAAGTGAAGAATTGCATGTTTTTTTCAGCTCTGAATCAGCCTCAATAAAAAGCCTCTTTGTTGTGGCAGATGTCCACATCGGCAGAGAGTTGAACTCTTACTCACCATGTCCATTGTCAAAAAATTCTGTGATGTAGAGCGCGCTGCAGGGAGACCAAGGCGCAGTTTTGTTGAGACTAACATAAAAAGGGGCCATTAGATAATGTCCTCCTAGATCCCCGAATAGCCTTTCACATGTCTTTGAGTCATCATGAGGCATACTCAGCACATGACCTGCAGGACAGAGATTACAAAACTATGAAATTTGAAAGTTTACAGGTGCTTACAAATGTAGTTCAGACTATAAACCTACATATAACAAAACCTTTCTACATAGAAGTTCCATCAAATGACAGCAAGGGTGACCTCACCAAGCTCATGTGCAGCGGTGAAGGCAGCTTGCAGCCCGTTGTCCTCAATAACTGAGCAGCTTCTTTTGGGATCACACATCGTCCCGACATCAGCCACACCCAAAGTATCACAGCTCTTCTGTCCACATATGTCCTGCAGCACAAGCAAACAGAAAACCCATTGACACTGAAACTTTGGGATCAACATGAACAGAAGTAAACTAGAAAAGTTGATTCAAATAATTGTAACCATATTTATGACATTGTGATAAATTGTTTTGTCCTGAAAACTTTTGTTTATTTTTGCTATTTGACAACATTCCTTCAGTGACATGCTAAATATTACATTCACAACAATGTGTGTTCTGATGTTGTGGGTTTACATCGTCTGTCTGTTGAAAAATTGAGAAATTAAATGAAGACATCTTCAACATTTGGAAATGTTGGTGGATCCGTTTGTAGTAAACATTTTAGACTGCAAATAAATTTTGCTTTTGTTAGCCACATGCTATGTATCGTGTATTTTGTTAAATACCTTACCAGAAAAAAAAACTTTAACTTCACATGTAAAGGTCACAGGTTTTGACATGTGAAAAAGTGTTAGCCTATCATTCCTTGAAAGAATATGTATTACCCACCAACTTTCATATCAGAGTTTTAGACTAAGATTATCTTATGTGAGAAATGACAAAAATATGATTTCTTTATTGCATTTCTTTATTTTTATCAATGCCACTAAAGCAGTGAACTACTTCTTTCCATCAAATAAATGTCACTTTATTACATGTTTTATACAGTTTAATAAGCAATAACATCATGATTTCAAAACAATAACTCACTCAGTAGCAATATAACTAAGCCGTTTGCTGAAAACTGGCTTTGGCGACCCCCAAAACGGCGGCAGTGGACGTGGCAGCTGCCAGAATAACATTGCCAGTATTGCCTGCCTCTGCCACGGATCATGCTCGGTGCTGCTGCCACTCCACCTGGTTTTGTTTACATCTCTCAACACCACAGCTCCGGTCATGTGAGTGGTCTCGCGATAATTCATCGCGAGAACTGGAAAGTCTTACCTGTGTGTGTACCTGCTCTCAGCTCATTTGAGAGCATTGTATGTAAACTGGCTGGATCCACTCCTACCATCATTGCCACAGTTTATTGCCCCCCAAGAACTCAAAAATATGTTTAAATGTTTTTTCTGCTTTTCTTTCTCAACTGTCAGCTATGTCATCTAATATTCTTTTACTGGGAGATTTTAACATTCATATTGATAATTTTAACCTCCCACTCACCAAGATTTTTTTATCCTGCCTGGAGAGTTCTACCCATATCTAAGGTCATACATTGGACTTGATTTGTTGTTCTGGACTCAACCCTTCTGACTGTAAAGCTGATGAACTCTCTTTTTCTGATCATTTTTTCCTATCTTTCCATATTCCACTATGTGTTTCATCAGCTCAAACAGCCTGGACCATCTCGTTCAGGAACATAAAAGACAGATTAGATTCTCTTTCCACCTATATTACCTCCACTCTGATCCCAGATCATCATCTCACTCCTGATCAACTCCCTGCTCAATATAATAATCACTTAACCCATTTTCTCAACTCCCTTGCTCCTGTTAAAACACGATCTGTTACTTTTACTCATTCTGCCCCCTGGTTTACTCCTGAACTCTGGTCCATAAAAGCTAAATGTCGTCAATTGGAACGACTTTACAAAAAATCTGGTCTCACCATCCACAAGGACATGTACATTTCTCATACATCATATTACAAGAGTTTAATCTCACAAACTAAATCTGTTTATTACTCTGGCCTCATTTCTTCCAACAAAGGTAACACCAAGATCCTGTTTTCTCTGTTAAACAACATTTTTCATCCCCCTGACTCTCTACCATCTCACTTCTATTCAGATGATACCTGTAATTCTCTCATGTTCTTTTTTAACGATAAAATCAGAAAAATTAATCAGTAACTTTGTCCTGTCTCTCCTCTTTCTCCCTCCTATGAACCTTCTCTCCCCAGTCAACTCTTTTCTACCTTTCAGCTTCCTTCTGCTTCTGAAATAGCCAAACTCATCCAGAAATCTAAGCCTTCCATTAGATCCTCTCCCAACATATCTTGTAAAATCTTGCCTTTTTCCGCTTCTTCCGATTATTTCTGCCATCATTCACTCTTCTCTTTCTTCTGGAACAGTTCCACTTATTTTCAAAACTGAAGTTGTCACTCCTGTCCTTAAGAAACCTGAATTAGACCCAAATATTTTCAGTAATCTTCGACCTATTTCTAACCTTCCGTTCACACCCAGCTCTTCTTATCCACCGCACCTAATTCTTCGCTTCCTCCTTCCTCCCTCACTTCCATAGTCTGGTCATTTCTCGAATTGATTACTGTAACTCTCTCTTCTTTGGTTTGTCTCAAAAATCACTCCATAAGCTTCAAATGGTTCAAAACTCAGCTGCCCGCATCATTACCAAAACCCCCTCATTTCACCACATCACCCCAATTCTACAACAACTTCACTGGCTTCCAGTTACATTCAGAATTCATTTTAAAATCCTGTTGTATACATTTAAGTCCATCCACAACCTTGCCCCTCCTTATCTGTCTGATCTTTTGCACATCACCACCCATTCACGCTCCCTTCGTTCTTCCTTTTCCATCCACCTCAACGTCCCTCCTGTCCGCCTCAGCACCACGGGAAACAGAGCCTTCTCTCATTCTGCTCCCCAACTCTGGAACACTCTTCCCCCGGACATCTGTAATATTGACTCTCTTCCGACCTTCAAATCACAACTCAAAACCTATTTGTTCAAGTTAGCCTTCTCACTTTAATTTCTTAGTTATCTTTTTTTAGGTTTTAGTATTTTTTATATAGCTACTTGTGTTGTTTAATTTTGTGTGATTTTAATGTTGTGAAGTGTCCTTGGGTGTCTTGAAAGGCGCTAACAAATAAAATGCATTATTATTATTATTATTATTATTATTATTATTATTATTATTATTATTATTATTATTATTATTATTATTATTATTATATCAGAGTCAGATTCATACAACTTCTTCATTCACAATGGGCAATTTGTTTGTAGCCCTTTAGTCCACATAATTATCCAATAGTAGCCAAACAAAAACAGCCAATTAAAAATGAGGTACAATGAGAAGAAATGGAGTCTATCTGTGACTAGAACACTAATTCAAAGTGAATGTAGTCCATGTTTAGCAATCTAATATCAGATGGAATAAAGAAGTTAGAACTGGTTGTCATCCTGTGCACAATGCACCTTAAGGCACTACAAAAAATTCCCATAAGAGGATGTGGTCTGGTTGGCAAGTAATTCTGTTTGCTCTCTCAGTCGCCTGTTTGTTCCAAAGAAAGTCTCTCTGCTGAACTCCAATCATCCTGAACCATAGGTTTTCAATACTGTTTAGACTCTTCTTTCCTTAACAGACAGGTCAATAAATTGGCAGATAAAAGAAAAATTTAAAAAGCTTCCAATAAAAGATTGATAAAAATTACAAAAGATAAAATCAATCACATAGAATGGAAAACCTTCTATTCTCATTTCATAATCATGTTGCTCAGTGCATCTGTCTTTCAGAAAGACATTAAATATTATCGGATGCAGCTATCCAAAGCCATAATATTGGAAAATCAGCACTGTGGAGCATCAGGAATCTTTCCATCGAAGAGAACACGTCTGAGAATGCATCCATGGCCTTACCTCAACCTCTTGTATGAAAAAACCTATAAGGCATAACTCTGTGATTCAAAAGACATCTGGACCTGGAGCTGCAGTTTAAAGTCAGCTCAGTGTGTGTTTGTACACCATGTTCCATAACAGAAACCATCACTGCTGTAAGCATGCAAATAAAACACTATTGGTTGCAGACCTACAGATCAAAGTTTACACTATAATACATTTGCAACCAGTGAAGGTAGATTAAAAGACACCCAGTACGGCACCAGAAAAGTGGATTAGAATATGTTTCCATGACATTCAGCTGAGAGTACATTTTGAGTTTGAGTAAGTTATCTTCTTACTGCTAGAAAGTTGGCACACAGGTCAAACTTGAACCAGGACTGATTTGTGGTTCCACTAAAGTTAGCTCACCCGAGAGCCTTCCATCCTTTGTGTTTTAAAACATATATCCACAGAAATGAAGAACAAATATTAATTATGTTTGCCTGAATGATGGTTTCTCTTGTTTGAAAACCAAATCAATAAATCCAACACAAGACTGCAAACACTTGTATGTTCTGTTCATTATTTCTTCAATCCCAGGTTAGATTTACATTCTAGTATCATGCTGTAGCTAGATGCAAATCCCTGAAAGAATTCATTCTGCCTGCTGCCTTTCATGCCAAAGATTTAAACAAAAACAATCTTGTGATAAAAAGACCATGTTGGTCAAACCTCATAAATGGCATTATGGACAATCTCATGCGATATTGTGAGATTTTATGAGGTTTGTTAGCACTCAGAGTTTTTGCTGAGGGTGACTGCGAGCAAAATTATTTCAATTTCTGTAAAGTGGACTAAGTTATAGCTATTTTGTGTTAACTGATATCAATTAGCTATAACATCCATCTTGAATTGAAACACAGGCAAAAACTATTGCCCTTCTGTCTTCAACGAGTGATAATTAATCTCCATAGAAGAGCACTAAGTTATAAAAATTAATAATAGAGGAGAAACTTGTGTAATGTATTGTCAACTATCACTTTGTCAGCATGCACATTCCAGATGGAAGAATGTAGCCAAACACAGCAGAGCCAGTCAATCACTAAAACCCTGAGGACTTATGAAGCTACTTCCTGTCCAAGCACGCATAAAGCACTATTTGTTTCCTCTTTGTTGACATTCCCCCAGCTTGGAAAAGACTACAGCTTTTCCATTTCTACAATCTGTTTTCCACAACCTTAATTGACCCAGGAGGCAAGAATGACTTTCCTGTCTATCCTCACTGTATCCTCAAGTTGTGTTTTTGTAAATCTTCAAGACTCTGCGCAGTATGAGATATCATGATAAGTTGTTGAAAAGAAAGGAATCTCTTGCTTTAATACAATTTATACATTTTCTGCTGAATGTGCTGTCTGTGGAACCACAATGTGTCTCAGCTGGAACGGAAACCTACCAAGGCTTATTCTGTGACTCATTCTTCCTTCTTAATGACTATGAAGAGTCAGAGAACCATCCATCCAAATGATAAATTAAAGGCCTAGCATTCCTTGAAGGAATACATATTGCCCACTGCCTTTCATGCCAGAGTTTTAATTTAAAACCATTTTATGATGAGAAGGGAGTTATAGTTGTTTTGGTCATATATTGTGAATGGCATATCAGTCACTGCCACATCAAATTTAGCTCAATATCTGTAAGATTTCTGGGTTATAGCCATTGTTGTGTTTTCTAAAGTTGCTTAGATGTGTTGGCCATCATGAATTGTATCTCAAAAGTTAATTAGTTGTAAAGGTTTATCAAATGGTTACTTTCTGAGACTTTCAATAAAATTTGTCCAGTGGTTCATGAGATACTTTGATTAAAGACAAAAAATGACCACACACACACACACACACACACACACACACACACATACAGTTTGTACTACATTTGGAAGTGGGCGTTAACTTTGTTGCACATACTGGGGCATCCTTCAAACTACAAAAACAAGCTCTACTGTAAACAGTATTGAAAGCATTATCTTCTACTGTGGTAATGTATTTTGTGCTCATACTAAATGCTTTTTTTAAATGATAAGCTATTAAAGATTTATTTATGACTAGTTGCTCCAGACCTTTGACCTTATTTCTAAATCAGATTTGGACCTTTAAATATAAAGTTTGAGAACCCCTTATGACAAAAATACATTTACAACCATGATGACAGTTAAAGCTGCCACCCACTACTTCCACAGTGTCCCCAGTCTACATACTAACCAATTTCAAGCCAATTATATAAAAAAAAACATATTGCCTCTAAAACATTCTTCATCCTAAGTCTCTGTATAAACACATGTTTACTGTTTGTGATATGAAGCACATTTAGAGCTATAAACAATCCCAGCAGGTTTGAATGGAACCCTCACCTCTCTGGTGAACAACATGGCGGTGTCATAGTGCTCCAAGTGCCTCTGGCTTGGCGGATTGAAAAGCTGCTGCCAAGAGCAGAAGTTCCTCAGAGCCACGCCTCCATTGCTGGACACCTCTGGTCCAACCTGCTCATCCTCCACCACCAACATTTTCACTACCACCATGTTCACTGAGTTCTTTATGCTGGGGTGTTTGTACAGTTGGGCAGCCATGGACATTAGGGTAAGAATGTAGTGCTGTAAAAAAAAAAAAAAACATGGTACAATTAATAAGTTTGAATGATGGACAGCTCATGTGGCAGTTGACGTTGAAGCCAGGCTAGATGTTTTCCTTTGATCTGACTTTCAATGCAAGACTTTTGATTTCAGCCTCCAACTCTTTTATTCAAAAATCCTTAAGCACTCTGTGCACAACAAATAAATAACGTATTTAAGAGCGCCAATGAATTAGACATTGAAGCACCCTTATGCTGTTCAAAATTTTGTTCTGTATCTCATAGCACAGCTTTGAAATAAAACATTCAAATTATACATCAAACACGGCTCAATCAATAGTGTGTTATGATTTTTGATAGCAGTACATCGCACAACAAAGACAAAAAAAATATTGGTGATCAATAGTTATAAAAGCTATAGAGCCCTTTTTGGAGCTCTATAGCTTAGACATACTTCACAGTACAAACATTTAAAATTTAAATCTGTCACAGAAAGTTTGGCTTTACATGTCTGAACTGGCATTTTGATCTTTTCTGGAATCACAGTTTAGGTTTTAGGATGTTTACTGATTTTTCCACTGAATGTTCAACTGACAGATGATGTCTTTTGATAACTTTTGAGCTATATAAAATAATTTTAAATCTTATGCAAACAAACTGCTTTTACTATCATGACTCTTTTTGGTACATATAAAAATTATACATCAAAACATAGGTATTTTGCCTTCTTTAACTGAGTGTGTCTCTCACTGCTAGGACTTACGGTTTTCTCTTGAATCACCCAAGAATGCAGAGTACACGCCCACGCTTCCAAAGACTAGTTATATTTTAAGACGAAATATTCTCTTCATAACTGGAAGTGAAAGGTCTTTTTATTTATATTTTTTATAACCATCTTGATACAAGAACAACAGCTTTGCTTGTTTGTTGATACCCTCCCTCTGCTGACTAAAGTGCTGTTGTTGGTTACAGGATTATTATCTTATGTCTGCCCTGCAGTTTCTTGCCTAATGCATGAAAGGGGTTGGATGTATCATACATCTCCTATGCAGAATTTAAATTTAAATGTTAGTTGAGGGCAGCACATGCAGTATAGTTAAAAAATCCTGCAAAAACATCACTGAGCACGTTTTCAAATGCCATATTTAAACAGACTGAGCTATCAACTAATGATCCTCTGTAATCACATAAGGCAAAAGTAAAGGTGTCCAAAGAAGCTGGCCTCATGAATAGGAATAAGGATGTTAATTTCATCCTTAACTCTGGTATTGTGGATGTTATTGGTACCTGCTGCCAAAGGCTAAAGGCAGACAATTGTGTTTTTGCCCATGTCTGTGTTTGTTTTCCTGTGTTTGTCCTTTACCAAAATATTTCATGAACCACTTGACGGATTTTGATAAAACTTGCAGAAAGTAATTATTAGATGTACATCTACAACTGAATAACCTTTGGAGCCAACCCACTTCAAAATGGCTGCCACAGCCAAATGACTTCAGAAAGCACAAAAAAATATAGAATTCAGTCTGAAAGAACAGTACACAAGCTATATTTCAATCTCTACATTTTTACATGATGCTGGTTTCTCAACCAAACAGCACTTTTGTTACTGTGGAAATGTATGTGAGCAGTGCTGAGAGGCTGTAAATCTATCCGTCCAGAGCTGAGGAAAGTTTTGAACTGACTAGATGCTCTGATCAGGTGCCCTGATGCATTCAGCAGCCTCAGCACCATCAGCATACATAAACACCGTCTATCTATGCTCAGAACACATACATTCACATAGTAAAGGATGTTGTTTGCTTGAGAAAGCAAGAAGCTAAACAAACAGTGTAGTGAAGATCCACTTGTGAATTAGCTAATGGAGAGTATGTTTGCTTTAAAACCCTATATCTTGTTTATGAGAAAGGATTGTTTTATAAACCTGAAAAAAGTTGGGCCCTTGTGTGGCTAGCCATTAACCTAGTCTGGATGAAGAATTTTGCCTCTTTCTCCATACTCAGTGCTCCATGACTGATGTCACGGCTGATAACTACTGATAACTATTAGTCAAAACCTCACTGCTACACTGTTATGCTGCTACGGGCTGTGACTGACTCACTCTGGTGTCTTTACTCTCTGTTACCCTTGTTTGTGTTTGTGATTATTGGTGTCATTGACATGTGTTTTTCTATGTTTGTTTGTTTTTTTTTCATAGATAGTACACTTACAAATCTCTCTATATTTGTCTGTGTCTCTTTCCTGTGCTTCCAAATCACAGCCAGCTGAGGCAGATAGCTGTTTGTCCTGAGCCTGGTTCTGTTAGAGGTTTTTTTTCATGCTAAAAGGAAATCATTCCTTTCCACAAATGTGCTTCTCAGGATGGGGGGTTACATTAAAGGGAAGACTCAACACAATATACTGACTTCCTTAAATAATTTTTACCAATTGGTATTTCATAATGTACTGAATGTATTGTAACAGGAATGAACTTGAATCTGAAATTTTAATCTGGCTCTGTTTTCAACTGCATAGGATTTATGACTTGGACTTGGTTTTGTTTTGTAAAAGATGACTGAGGTGTCTTCTCCAACTGGCACCATATAAATAAACTTAAATGAACTGAACTTAGATGGATCAACAGAGAATCCTGTTTAACAAATTCATATAGCTGAGAATTCATAAATCTAAACCCCATAAATATTGTAGGAAACTGCTGAATCGTGACGAAGCGCCAAAGAATGCAGTCTGACATTTCTTGCATTTTTGTTCCCTGACTTCTTTTCTGAGCCCCCGAAAATCTGTGAGCCGACGTCACTGACTGCCAGAGCATGTTTTATGGAAAAGCAGAAGACAAAAGTATGTCTACTGTTTTATTTTTAATCCTGTAAACTCAGACTTTACAGACAATTTTGGAAAATAAAGGCAATGTGGAAAGACATCTTCAGTTCAGCGACTTGTGGAAAGTTCCAAATTGCCTGAAGGTGTGTTTCAGGTTTTGATCAAATTTGAGTGAAGAGAATTAAAAGCACAGCATTCAAACTTTTAGCTCTATTTCTGTAAAACTGACTGAGTTGTAGCAATTTTTGTACTGGCTACTGTAAATTAACTGTGGCAGCCGTCTTGAATTGGACTGACTACAAAAGGTTATTAGTTGTACATGTAAGTCCAATGATTGCTTTCAAAAAGTTTCATTAAAATCCACCCAGTGGTTCATAAGATAATTTGTCACCAAACAGGGTTGAGTCCAACAGTTAATAGTAAAGTTTTAAGCAAAGATGTCTCACAATGAGTATAGCATTTATGTGTTGTTAATGTGTTTCAGTTGCAGCCAGGCCAAATTTTAGCACAACAGCTGTTAAATTGACTGAATAAAAGCCACATGTGTTTTATAAGGTAAGTTGGCTGTGGTGGTCATCTTGAGTTAGGTTGGCTCCAAAGAAATATCCAGTTGTAAATGTTCATATAAAAATTATTTCCTGAAAGTTTACTTCAAATCCGTCCAGTGACTAATGAGATATTTTGCTAACAGACAGAGTTGACTCCAAATAGTAAATGGCAAATTTGTAAACACAGATCTTGCACAATCTGTTAGCGCTCAGTGTAGATGTTGTGAAGGACTCTCGGCAACTAACATACCAAATGTTAGGCCATATCTGTCAAATTGACCGAATAAAGCCACTTTTGTGCTTTTTTAAGGTCAGTTTGCTGTGGGGGCCATCTTGAATCGGGTTGACTCCTAAAGCTAAACAGCTGTAGATGTACATCCAGTGATTATTTACTGCAAGATTCAATCAAATCTATTCACTGGTTCATGAGATATTTTGGTAACACACACACACACATACACTGTCGTCCGCAAAGGCGGGCGATAATGAGCTCACGTCACCTTAATTTCGTCCCCATAGAAATGGGTCATGGCTGCGTCTGCGACGACCAGAGTTTCTATGAACCGAGGCGCGGAGACGAAGCGTCTCTTGCGCGGTTCCCTCCGTGCGTCACCGCCGCCACGCGTCAAACTTTCCGCCACGCGCGTCTCCTCCACAGAGCCGTTAAAGAGGAGCGGAGCCCCGCGGCTCGGCGTGACCGTCCTCCTCCTGATGACGTGCAGCCGCTCCGCAGCGTCCGGACTGCGGCCGCCGCGCAGTTTGGGCTCAATCACGTACTCTGTCCCCTCAGTGATGAAGGAGCCGAAGATGCCCGAACACAAACTGACCGCCACGAGCGAGTTTTCATCCAGATCAACGCTCCCGGAGTAAAAGCAACTCCTCAGGCGCTCCTCGCTCTCCTCGGTCCGGTTCATGGAGCGGAGGTCGAGGCGCGGGGCAGGCTGGGCACCAGGAGCTGCGGCTCTGACGCGCTGGATGGTGAAGGACGGCGCCATGAAGCTGGTGTCCGGTGAGAGGTTCAGGGTCATGCGCCTGCCGAACGCGCTCAGGATGAAGCTCGGCTGCTCCTCGCTCCTTTTCCAAAAACGACCCCTGACTCTGGCGTCCACCCGGAGAGGTACAACCTCCTCTGATTCAAAGGAGGTGGCACGCGCTGCGCTGACCAAACAGAGGAGGAAAGAGACCAAACACGCAGCGGGACCCATCTTCTACAGCCTGCACCTCAGATTGGTGAACAAAACCCTAAAGAAGAACTCAAAGAGAAGTCGGTAACGTTTTTAACTCTGGAAAATTGTGCGTCTTGTTCAAATAAAGCTTCCAGTCCTCTAACTCTAAACCAGGTCTGTTTGTTAAAATAAGTCCTCCATTTCTGATCAGTCCAGCCTGAGTTATGTTGTCCCTCTTCTCCATCCGAGGTATTTATACTGCTGCTCTTCCTTTGGAC
>NC_051431.1:29551496-29553374 GCF_001649575.2 Kryptolebias marmoratus | reverse complement strand
GGGAGGGGGGCGGCGGCGGCGGGGGATATTTTTGACATCCTCGCTTGCTGGAAACTCTCCTCCCACTCGCACTTCACAAGAAACTTGAGGATTAAACTGGTCCAATGAGAATAGGCAGACACACACACACACACTCGTCTTTTGGAATAGCTTGACAACAGCGTTCCTATTCTTAAACCAGCCTGCTGTACATTTGGCTGGACATCTATGATACACACAGCTGGAAGTCTCCCAATCAAGTTATTTCACTCTACACACACACACACGCACGCACGCACGCACAATGCCCAATAATAATAATAATAGCAAAGTGGCATAAATCTAATCATTTAAGACTTAACATTCCTTGAAAGAATGCATATATCCTGCCACCTTTCATGCTAGACTTGATCGTGTTGATTAATTAAGGAGTTTGTAGATATTTTGGTCAAACCTTGAAAATAAACTTGTGCGCGATACTGCGATTTTACACAAGGTCTGTTAGCGCTTGGAGTGTGTGTTTTGATTGACTTGCACCCACCACCACACCAAACTTTAGCTCAATGTCTGTAAAATTCATTGAGGTAAAAAGTTTTTTTACAGACTAAGGTCAGTTAACTGTTGTAGGTAGGTAGGTACATTTATTTATATAGCACTTTTCAGCACGAGGCAACTCAAAGTGCTTTACAACACAGAACAAAATTGTTGTTGTTGTGACCATCTTGATTTGGACTGTCTCCAGAAGTTAATCAGTTGTACATTCAATGACTACTTCCTGAAAGATTCATTAAAATCCGACCAGTGGTTCATTAGATGTTTTGCTAACACACAGATACAGACAAAAAAAAAAAAAATCGTTTTTACCTTTCGGCGATATAAACAGATACAGCCTAGATAGTATTAGCCTTAAAATGCTGTTCATGATGTACATTTTAAATGTTTGTATTTTTCGGCAAATTCTCTCTCCTTTTCAGTTTGAAATACCACGAGAAGAAACGTGTTATTCACAGTGCTGTGAAGGGTTTTTTCTTAAGGTTTTTTTTGCTGAATTACAGAATTAAACCTCTTCGCTTCCAGGCACCAAGTGAGTCTATAAACCAGAGAAGAGACCGGCTGTAAACCAGAACCACCACACTGCAGTTAGACGCTTCAGACGGCAGATGACGGAACAGGACAACAAACCTCATCTGGAGGCGAAGTGTCAGGACACTTTGAGCACCAACAGGTGTCGCTGTTTCCTTATATCCAGACTCAACTTTCTTTCTGTCAAATTCATCATTTCAAGAGACATAGTCATTGGAAATTATGGCATATTTCATTAGGATTATATGCTTTTTGGAACAATTTACTTGAATGTTAATATCAAATTGCTAAAATGGAACCAAACCAAACCATTTCCTGTGAAGCACTTTGTTGCCTCCCCTAGGAGAGAATAAACAGTAGTGGTGTGCGATTCTGCGGTATCGATCCTATAACAAGTAAATACAAGGCCAGGATTAACGATACCGATCCGATACTTTTACCCTGTTAAAGCAGCCGGAGAGAAGTGTCATGTTTTACCAGCAATGTGCTAAATCTTAATAGATATCCATGATGAATGATTTTTTTCCTACTGTTAATAAGCTGATTATTTGCATTTTATAACCCAAGACCGATTTTAAAGAACTTCGAAGCATATAAAAATATAGGTCATTACAGTATATAACTAGAGAAGTTGCATTTCCTGCGAAAATGCAGTGTGAATGCTTTTTTTGCTGAATGATTTTGCTGAAAGCGGCTGAAGATATGCTGAACAGCTGAAGTTTAATGAAAACGCAAAAAGTGAAACAGCAGCTAATTTGAAGAAGATTTGCATAAGATAGAAGAACAAAAGCTGAAAGAAGCAGAAATTAGTTGAAA
>NC_051431.1:29523983-29549826 GCF_001649575.2 Kryptolebias marmoratus | reverse complement strand
AGCGGTCTTGTCATTAATGAGCTGAACGTTTTGATATATGAACGGTTGAAATAGCTGAAAAATTGCGGAACGAGTTAGATGCCGAAAAACGTACGGAATAGTGAAAGAAGAATAATAGATAAGAAAGAGAAACAGGAAAACAATGGTGTGAATGCTTAAAAGCATTCACACAATAATAATAGATAATAAAGAGAAACAGGAAAACAATGGTGTGAATGCTTAAAAGCATTCACACAATTAATATGCAAAAATTAAATCAGTGCAAAGTGGAAAATCAGTGTTCTAGAATTAACATTCTTGATTTTTTGTTTGTTCAGAAACTATATTTAACAAAAAAAAATTCTCATTTCTCACACTTTTGTTTGGCTTAAATATAGTTTTCAAAATAAATGTTTTAATCTTTTAAACTTTTTAAACAACAATAATATAAATAAAGTATTGCATTACTTGAAGGAATGCATATTGCCCATCACCTTTCATCCCTGATTTTTATAATAAAATTATCTTGAGGAATGACAGAGCTGCTGTGTAACCACATTAGTCAAATTTTGAAAATACCAATACGCATAATCTCATGTCACGCTCAGAGAATGTGTTGGGAATGACTCTGAGCTACAACCAAACCCGATTTTAGTTCAATATCTGTTACTTCCTAAGACCCTACGGCCTCATACTAGGATTTTGCATTGACACAAAGCACACCAAACAAAATCTTGGGTCTCAGGTTTAATTGGCTGTTGTAGCCATTTTTGTGTTTGATAAATTTACTTAGCTTTGGTGGCCACCTTTAATGGGGTTGAATCCAAAAGTTAAACAGTTGTAGATGTAGATCCAATGATTACATTTGCATGATTCGTGAGATATTTTGCAAACAGACAAACACAGGAAGAGACAAACAAGAGACAAGAGACGAAAAAAATTAAGTATCGATCTCATGAAGCTGGTATCGATCCGAAGCCAACTATTTTGTTATCGATTATATCGATATATGAGTAGATCCTCACACTTCTAATGTGCATGGAGGGAGGGAGGAGAAGTGGGGGTGACTCTCCAGCTCGTGCCCCACATACTGGGCTGCAACAATAACATTTGCAGAGTGATCGGCGCGCGCTCTGATCTGACTGGACACCGACCAGCGGGGTTCACGTGTGACCTTACAGCTCAAGAGCTGAAAGCAGTCGGTGCTCAGGGAGGAAGCGGTGCATGATGGGGATGAAGCAGGAGCAAAGCTGGGCTGCAGAACTTTTTTGACGGACGCGCGTGCGGAGCGCCGTGCCGTTAAGGTTGCGCACAGACGCGCCGCAGCAGAGCGCACACCGTGTCCCAAAGAGGAGCAGACATGGCTGCGCGCGTTAGTTGGTTTCTTCTTTTCGCACACTTCCTATTTCATTACAAAGGAACACATTGCATGGAGGTGGATTTTTGCATACCTGTTCGCGTGGAGCATGAGGAGCGCGAGAAACACCGGCAGGAGGAGCGTGTGGATGAAACCGTTTTCAAACTGAGCGCGTTCAGACAGGACTTTTATCTCCACCTCACACCTGATTCCAGTTTTCTCGCAGTGGGCAGCATCCCGGAGGAAGAGTCCAGCGACCTCAGGAGATGCTTCTACTCCGGGACTGTGAACGCAGACCCGGACTCATTCGCTGCGCTCAGCTTGTGCAGAGGTCTGCAGGGGTGCTTCTCCTACAAGGGCATGGAGTACTTCATCACTCAGAGCTCCGGGGAGGCTGAAGCCGCATCGGAAAGTGGAAGCCTTTTGGAAAGGACGCACGCCATCCGCCGCCGGAGCCGCGCTGCGCAACCAGGAGCCAACACCACCAGCAGGTGCGGAGTTCCTCCTGACACCAACTTCAGCTTCCCTCTGGACAAATACAAACACTTGAACACGATTGGCGGTTTAACAGACGCCGTCCTGAAGTCTCTGGGGAGGTCCAAAAGGTTCGTTTCGGTTCCCAGGTTCGTGGAGGTTCTGGTGGTCGCAGATGAGTCTATGGCCACGTTTCACGGGGACGACCTCAAGCACTACCTCCTGACCCTTATGGCGGTTGCAGCCAGGCTTTACAAACACCCCAGCATTCTGAACTCCATCAGCATCGTGGTGGTGGGCTTCATGGTGATAAATGATGCCGACATGGGTCCGAAGGTTTCCAGTAACGCTGCACTGAGTCTGCGCAACTTCTGCTCCTGGCAGAAGAAGTTAAATAAACCCAGCGACAAGCATCCTGAGTACTGGGACACTGCCATCCTCTTCACAAAACAGGTAGAAAGTGAGCTGCTCTAAATCACCATAAATCCAATATTTGATGCCAACTTGAGCATCCAATTTCCTGTTTTATGTTTCTTTAATTTAGTAAACATTTGAAGTGATTAGACACAGATCAGATGCACTGATTCAGTCAGCAGCCCCTCAGCACCATGTACATAAACACAGTCTGTGTTCAGCATTATGCACTGTTGTAGTTGAGTGGGGTCCATTCCTGGTCCTGGAGGGCCACTATCCTGCACGGTTGTGTTGTTTCCATGCTCCATCATACATGATTCAGTGGTTGATTTATCCCGTCAGCAGGTCTTTGAGTTCTGCAGAAGCCTGTTAAGCAACCATTTGTTCAAATCAGGTGTATTGAAGCAGATAAACAACTAAACCGTGCAGGGTAGTGGCCCTCCAGGACCAGCATTGGCCACCTCTGATGGAGTTATACTGAAGTTGTTATACTGAAGTTGTTCAGCTATAAAACAATGACAAACTAAGCCAACTTGTGTCATACAAAAGTGTAGATGTTTAATATTAGCTAAAGTAGGATTCTTTGAGACAAAAACTATATTTTAAGCCTAAAGGGGGAAGAGAAGGGTGCAAGTTTGGTGTCAAATACCTTGCATTTGACACCAATATCATCCTGATAGGACAAAAACTACAGGAGTTCTAACAGTTCTGGAATTTTAAAGATTTCCTTGCCTATAAAGTCAATTGAAAGTTACAGTGAATGTAGAAAAGACCATAAAGGACAACTCATTGGGTGAATAAACAAACTTTTACTTCCCTTATGCAAAATCAGCGGTGAGGTTTGGTTGAATTTATTGCTGATCCTTGTAGATCCTCACATACCCACGTTAAGCTAAGAAAGTTTTTTTTTTTTACACTGATGTCTAAAGTACATTTAAGACTTGTTTCATCACCCTTATAGTGTGCAACCAGTATAGCTGTTACATTGAAACATTTTATAATGTTATAAAGAGCACGTGAAATGCAGTACACATGGTTGGCAAACAGCCACTGAGCTTCACGTTAACACTGGGATAACCGATTCATCCTTTTTTCACATCTGCTTTGAACACCACAAAAACACAGGAAGGTAGTAAAAGAGAGCATAATAATTCCAGACCAAAAATATTAAAACAAAGTAAATTCAAAGCCTAGCATTCCTTGAAGGAATTGCATATCACAGTCTTATGCAATATCATGGGATGTTACGCTTAATGTATGTGTTGTGAATGACTCTCAGCTACTACCACAGCAAAATTAGCTCAATATCTTTAAAACTAATTCAGTTATAGACAATTTCTTCTGCTAATGTCAGTTAGGCATTATGGCCATTTTTAATTGACTCCAAAAGTTAAATAGTTTTAGATGTACATTCAATGAATACTTTCTGAGCGTTTCATTAAAATCCCTCTTCTGGTTCATGACATATTTTTCTAACAGACAAAGGTTGTCTTTAGCAGTTGATTCCACAGTTTTAAACAGAAATGTTACACAATGAGTAACACTTAGCAAATCTTAGCACAATAGCAGTAAAATTGACTGGATTAGCAATTATGCTTTTGGCAAAAACTGGAGTAAATATGGCCTAAAAGGGAAAGTTCTCCAAATGTCTATGTTGGTTTAATACCAGCATTTTACCATGGTTTGTTTAAAAATCAAAAAGAGAAATCCTCCTTTGAGGGGTTTTCAAACTTGGGTCTCCCACACAAACATGCTCTGTATTATCCATCACAGCAACCTGTGTTCCCCTAATTCAGGACATAACCAGGCGCTCCTGGTTTCCCCATAGCTGCAATGCTATCTGTTACTAATGCAACCAGAAAGATAAGGATGCTTACCTTTGTAACAAAAGTTATGGAACATTTGAGGGTAAAATTGAATTTATTCTGGAGTATGAAAGTGGGATATGTTCAGCTTTTAAAATCATTTTACTGCAGTAAAAGTATTTTGAGTGGTTTATATGTATGATCAAAGGGTTTTTTGTAACACATTTGTTTCCAACTAAAACTACATTAGGCACCTATGATCTGCAGACTGAAGTAAACTTGCCTCTTTTGGACTGTTTGTTTAGTAGCAAACAGCCAAGTTACACAAAATATACTTGAACCATGCCGGAAAGCTAGTCTGATTTATTTAAACTTCTAAGTGAAACACTAAATTAGGTTTTTCACATGTAACATATTTGTCTCTGTGTCACCAGGATCTGTGTGGGGCCACAACCTGTGACACACTGGGGATGGCCGATGTTGGTACCGTGTGTGACCCAAAGAGAAGTTGTTCTGTTATTGAAGATGATGGGTTACCCTCTGCTTTTACTACTGCTCATGAGCTTGGTAAGACAGCTGTTCATGGTAGGGACTGAATACTCACGTTATTCATTCAGACGTGTGCTAACATGTCTGGCCGCAGAATGAGATTAGCTTAAAACAAGAACTGAAAAGAACTTTAGCTAAAAAGGCCAAAGATTTTGCACTATTGCATGTAACTGAGATATTCTTGCCTAATCACCAAGGAGACTGTCTTTAAAAGCTTTACCCCTTTCAAGATGATCAGTGTCACTGTAATCTACAAACCAGTTTTCAGAGTGCTGAATGATTTCAATCCCACAAATTATTTGTTTTCAGTCAACTCACATTCTATGTGTAATTCATTCTCTAATTACTAAATGTGGTCAAAATCAAATCCAGCCTCTCTGGGTCCCACAGAGCAGGGCTGAGATCTGTGCACGTTCAACATTTTAGCTGCAACATGATACTTTGTATTACAACATCTGAATTTAGCAAGTGAGCAAACTCTTTAAAAACTCTGAACTCACTTCTATGATTTCATCAGCTGACCTGATCTTAAACAGTCAGACTAGATGGTGATACTTTATGCCAAAGTATTTCCAACCTAAGTAACTGAATGACAATTTATGACTGAGAACTGAAACAAAATAATCATTATAAAATAGTCTCACAAAAACTGTTAGGACTTACTTTAGAAGATTTAGGTCTTAAAACATTTTCAAACCATCATTTGCACTTTGTAACTTATATAGATTTATTAGCTTCTTACAGTGATAGAGACAAAGTCTTTTTCCTAAGAATTCAATTTCTTCTCAATCAAATTCATTGAGACTTTTCTTTCTCTTTTCAACTACCTAAAATGTACCCTTTCCTGCTTTTCTTATATGTTCAATGGCTACTTTTTATTTGATCAAATTTTTCATTTACATATTTTAAAGCATGAGTAAATGTTTATCATTTTGTGAGTCATCTTCAGACTCACAAAATAATTGTGGCAAAAACTGATGCTGACTTGTATAGCAGCAGGTGATAATAAAGTGAAAACATTGTGTTAGTCTAGATTCAAACATTTAAAGACATTATTAATAAAGGGCCTAGCAGATCTCAAAGGAATGCATATCACCCGCTGCCATTCAAGACATAGTTTTAAAAATATCACCATGTGAAGAAACGAAGGAGTTATAGTCATTATGGTCAAACATTGAAAATAATAATATGATGCAAGTTCTCATGCTCAGAGTATGGATTACAGATGACTCTTATCTGCTACTACATCTAATTTGACTAAGGTTGGGTGATTAGACGAATTTATCGACCATCGACGATAGGCAAAGTCATTGGGTGGCCGTTTTTTTAAGAGCTAATTTTTTTTTTCTTTTTTTTGCCTACGGACCCCTCACTCCACCCTCCCCAATGTGCCACCAAGTGCAGCGCCAAAATATTCACTCAAACTTATAACAGAAAGAAAGAATAGCGTATGTTCAGAAAACTCTTTGTTTGAACAACAACTCCAAGGGGGGAAAGGGAAATAGAGACTGGCTTCTTTTAAACCAGTATAACATAATTCTAGTGTTTCTGTCTTACAAACTGTGATACGTAGCACGACTGCAGCACTGACAGGTGTGCAGTGGCTGAAGAAACAGGGCTAAAGGCACCTTCTTTTGTTTAGTTTTTTTTTTAAGCTAAGAGGCAAGCGATCACTTCCTCCTACAACGTCTCAGAATCAGAACAAGAAGATAAAGGGAAACTATTCCTTCCAAAAAGAGCTTATAAAGTCTTTGACAAGAAAACAAGAATGTTTACCTTATCGGGTTTCAGCAGTGTGCGCAGATTGTTAATAATATTACCGGCAGGGCTAAAGACGTGTTCTGAAGGTGTGCTTGTTGACGGTGTGTACAGATATTTTTGTGTCATTTGAGATGACAAAAACATTCCAGGCGTCACCTACACAATCATCCATCATCATTTGTTGGACTGACGAATATCAGCTGAAAAATTTTTACATATCGATCAAACTTAAATTTGACCTTGATAAAATTGACTGACTTTTGGCTTTTTTGTGTTGCTAAACTTGATTAGCTGTGGCAACCATCTTGAACTGAAATGACTTTATCAGTTGTAGATTTACATCCAATGATAACCTTCTGAAAGTCATTAGAGTTTCATAAGATCTCATAAGACTAGCACTCTGAGTATGTGTTATGGATGACTACACTAAATTTTAGCTTAATATCTACACAATTGACTGTTATAGCCATTTTTGTGTTGGCTATGGTTGATTAGCTGTGGTCATCTTGAATTGGGTTGACTTTTAAAGTTAAGTAGGTGTACCTGTACCTCTAACGATTAATTTCAGAAAGCTTTTTTTAAAATCTGTCTACTAGTTAATCACATATTTTGCTTACAGACACACACACACACACACACACACACGCATACAGAAACACAGGCAAAAATATTAGCACCCCCTTCTCACCTTTTTTGTGGCAAGCAATAAAGAGCCAATTTTAACAACTGTATAATTATAACCAAAACCCCCTTAGCAACTACCGTATTTTCCGGTCTATAAGGCGCACCTAAAAGCCTTAAATTTTCTCAAAAATCGGCGGTGCGCCTTATAATCCAGGGCACTTTATGTGTGCACTGAATTCCAAAATCTGTCCCTGACACAGGGACGTATGGTAATGTGTACAGTACCGGTATGTACTGGCAGCGATAAACCAATCAGAGAACACTACGTAATACGTACGGCACGTACGCTGGCAGTGATAAACCAATCAGAGAACATTATGTAATATAATACAATTTGGAGCTTGCCATCATTCCGGGAGGATTAAAAAAGAACTCCAACCACTGGACGTTGGTGTAAACAGGGCGGTCAAAGTGAAGTTGCAAGTGGCGTGGGAGCGTTGGAGCTATGGATGACCGACGGCGAACACACGTTTATTAAGACGGGGGCAGCATGTTTGATGGCAAAATTGCCCAGCTGTTCAATTCAGACAGAAGATGAGGACTTTGATGGATTTGTGGAAGAAGATGAAAAATAATATGTAAAATAATTGTTACAGAGTAGAATAAGGTTTAACCAAACTCACCGTTTTCACCGACATGTTTTCAACAAAAGGTGCAAAACAACAAGGGAATTTGATTTAATTTAGCTCAAATTTGTATTCTGATTATGATGGGCAGAGGAAGTCAAGTCCACAATAAACAGTATGTGGTCCTACTTTCAGCCATGAATGCATGAAACCATGACATCTTAGAGCACACCCTTCAACCAGGCTTAGGTATGTGTTGTATGTTGATGAAGCAGTTAAATGACCGAAATGGTGGTAGGGAGTCAAAGACAAATTGCAGATAAGCATTTCCATCCATCCATCCATCCATCCATCCATCCATCCATCCATCCATCCATCCATCCATCCATCCATCCATCCATCCATCCATCCATCTTCTTCCGCTTATCCAGGTTAAGGTCACGGGGGTAGCTCCTCCGGGGGCATTCCCAGGCCAGCCGAGAAACATAGTCCCTCCAGGGTGTCCTGGTAAACATCCATCCATCTTCTTCCGCTTATTCAATTCAATTCAAAAATACTTTATTAATCCCAAAGGGAAATTAAATGTTGTTGTAGCTCATGGTCGTGGTTTTGTTAAAGAGTTGTTACAGGTGCTGATGGCTATGGGCAGGAAGGATCTCTTGTAGCAGTCTGTCCTAATGTGTCCTGGGTTTTGGTGTCCTCAATGAGCCCCATCAGGTGGGCCTCGCTGGCCTCCTTTCGCCAAGCTCTGAAAACACAGTTTTCATCCGGGGTCGGTTCGTGGGGGTAGCAGCCTAAGCAGGGAGACCCAGACTTCCTTCTCCCCAGCCACTTGGGCCAGCTCCTCCGGGGGAACCCCAAGGCGGTCAAAGGCCAGTCGAGAAACATAGTCCCTCCAGCGTGTCCTGGGTCTTCCTCTGGCCTCCCTGGTGAGGTGTTCCGGGCACCTCACCAGGGAGGCGTCCAGGAGGCATCCTCACCAGATGCCCGAGCCACCTCAACTGGCTCCTCTCGACGTGGAACAGCAGCGGCTCTACTCTGAGTCCCTCCCGGATGACCGAGCTTCTCACCCTATCTCTAAGGGAAAGCCCAGACACCGTGCGGAGAAAACTCATTTCAGCCGCTTACATTCACAATCTTGTTCTTTCAGTCACTACCCAAAGCTCGTGACCATAGATGAGGGTAAGAACGTAGATCGACCGGTAAATTGAGAGCTTTGTCTTTTGGCTCAGCTCTCTCTTCATCACGACAGACCGGTACAGTGCCCGCTTCACTGCAGACGCTGCACCAATCCGCCTATTGATCTCCCTCTCCATTTTTCCCTCATTCGTGAACAAGACCCCGAGATACTTAAACTCCTCCACTTGGGGCAGGACATCTTCCCCGACCCGGAGAAGGCACTCTTTTCTGGTTCAAGAACATGGCCTCGGATTTGGAGGCACTGATCCTCATCCCAGCCACTTCACACTCGGCTGCGAACCGCTCCAGCAAAAGCTGTAGATCACGGCCTGATGAAGCCAATAGGACCACATCATCTGCAAAAAGCAGAGACGCAATCCTAAGGATCTCCAAAACGGATCCCCTCGACACCTTGGCTGCGCCTAAAAATTCTGTCCATAAACGTTATGAACAGAATCGGTGACAAAGGGCAACCTTGGCGGAGTACAACTCTCACAGGAAATGAGTCCGACTTACTGCAGACCAAGCTCTGACACTGGTCATATAGGGACCTAACAGCCCGCATCAAAGGGCCCTGTACCCCATACTCCCGGAGTACCTCAACAGGATTCCCTGAGGGGAACACGGTCGAACGCCTTCTCCAAGTCCACAAAACACATGTAGACTGGTTGGGCGAACTCCCATGCACCCTTAAGGACCCTGCCGAGGGTGTAAAGCTGGTCCATTGTTCCACGACCAGGATAAAAACCACACTGCTCTTCCTGAATTCGAGGTTCGATTATCCGTTGGACCCTCCTCTCCACAACCCTGGAATAGACCTTATTAGGGAGGCTTTAGAGTGAGATATCGCTGTAGTTGGAACAGACTCTCCGGTCCCCCTTTTTGAATAAGGGGACCACCACCCCGGTCTGCCAATCCAGGGGAACTGCCCCCTATGTCCACGCAATATTGCAGAGTCGTGTTAGCCAACACAACTCTACAACATTCAGAGCCTCAAGGAACTCCGGGCAAATCTCATCCACCCCTGGAGCCTTGCCACCGAGGAGGTTTTTTAAACACCTCAGTGACCTCAGCACTGGAGATTTGAGAGCCTAACCCAAAGTCCCCAGGCTCCGCCTCCTCAATGGAAGACGTGCTGGTGGGATTGAGGAGGTCTTCGAAGTATTTCGCCCACCGACCCACGATATCCCGAGTTGAGGTCAGCAGCACACCACCCCCCACTATAAACAGTGTTGGTGTTGCATTGCTTTCCCCTCCTGAGACGCCTTGGACCAGAATCGCCTCAAAGCCATGCAGAATTTTTTCTCCATGGCCTCTCCGAACTCCTCCCATGCCCGAGGTTTTGCCTCAGCAACCACCCGAGCTGCATGCCGCTTGGACTGCCGGTACCTGTCAGCTGCTTCTGGAGCCCCACAGGCCAAGAAGGCCCAATAGGACTCATTATTCAACCTGACAGCATCCCTCACCGCCAGTGTCCACTAGTGGGTTTGAGGGTTACCGCCACGACAGGCACCAACTACCAACTACCCATAAGCCGCCTCAACAATGGAGGCACGGAACATGGCCCACTCGGGCTCAATGTCCCCCACCTCCCTTGGAATATGTTCAAAGTTCTGCCGGAGGTGGGAGTTAAAGCTCCGCCTAACAGGAGACTCTGCCAGACGTTCCCAACAGACTGACCAGCATCCTCCCCCACCATCGGAGCCATTTCACCACCTGGTAGTGGTCAGTTGACAGCTCCGCCCCTGTCTTCACCCGAGTTTCCAAGACATGCGGCCGCAGATCAGATGAAACGACAACAAAGCCGATCATTGAACTGCAACCTAGGGTGTCCTGGTGCCAAGAGCAGATATGGACACCCTTATGTTTGAACAATGTTATGTTATGGACAATCCATGACGAGCACAGAAGTCCAAAAACAGAACACCACTCGGGTTTAGATCACGGGGGGCGTTCCTCCCAACCACACCCATCCAGGTCTCACTGTCATTGCCTACGTGAGCGTTGAAGTCCCCCAGCAGAACAAGGGAGTCCCCAGGAGGGGCACTCTCCAGTAGCCCCTCCAAGGACTCCTTGAGAGGGGTTGGACACTCTTTCACTCTGGAATTGTCTTTGGTGAGAGGCGCCAAACACGAGTGGGCATACTTGTTGCCCCTCATCTTGGTGCCTGTACGTTGGGGTTTACCCCGATGAACGAGAGGGTAGCCTCCCTCTGCCTACGTGTGGGGGGATGGGTCCTGACTGTTGTTTGCGCTTATGCACCGAACAGCAGTTCGGATTACCCACCCTTTTTGGAGACTGGTTCCAGAGCCAGAGCCATGTCTTGAGGTGAGCCCAACTATTTCTAGCCAGAACCTCTCAACCTCACACACCAGCTCAGGCTCCTTCCCCACCAGAGAGGTGACATTCCACGTCCCAAGAGCCAGCTTCTGTAGCCGAGGATCAGACCACCAAGGTCCTACCTTCGGCCACCACCCATCCCACATTGCACCCAACCCCTTTGGCCCCTCCCATAGGTGGTGAGCCCATGGGAAGGGGAACCCATGTCACCTCTTCAGGCTGTGCCCGGCCGGGCTCCATGGGCGAAAGCCCAGCTACCAGGCGCTCGCCAACGTGCCCCACCTCTAGGCCTGGCTCCAGAGTGTAGCCCCAGTGACCCGCGTCCAGGCAAGGGAACACTGTGTCCAATATTTTTAATCATCATAAGGGGTCTTTGGGCTGCACTTTGTCTGACCTCACCTAGGACCTGTCTACCTTGAGTGACCCTACTAGGGGCATGAAGCCCCTGACAGCATAGCTCCTAGGATAATTGGGACACTCAAACTTGTCCAACACGGTAAGGTGGCAGCCGTCCCTGGGCTGCCACCTCCCTGGGCTACCAAGGCAAGTCAATCAAAATCATTTCCTTTAATTACCTCAGGAGTGTCAGTGTAAAGATGGCTAAATTATTACATTTGTTTAGCATTCAAATTGTCTTTAGGTTTGTTGTTAATTTTGGGACACATCTTTCGTAATCAAATTCAGGTTCATCTGGTGTTTCATCCATTCCCACTAGACACACTTGACAAGAAGGCCCAGTCGAGGTTGATCAGACCTCAGTGTGTGTCCCTTAGTCTCTTGGGTTTGTTGAAAGGTTAAGGCTGACATAAAGAAGCAGGTTTGTTTTTTAGGTTAGAGTAAGGCATTCAGGTAGATTGGTCAGTTGCCTTGATTACTGTATGTCAGATACTCAAACTGTTTGAAAATGCTTCAGCTAAAGCTTGTAAGCTTTTGCTACTAGCTTTTAATGTCTGTCACAACGGAGGTACTTGGCATGCTTATTATTTTCACAAGTGGTACTTACTGTAAAACGTTTGAGAACTGCTGTGTTATAACCATCCTTCTATCCATTTTATTACCCGCTTCTCCATTCATGTTAGTGGGGGAGCTGGTGCCTATCTCCAGTGGTCTTGTGAGAGAGTTGGGGTCTAACCAATATGGCAAAATACTTTAAACAACATTACCAAACATTAAGTATTTAAGAAGGGGGTGGCACAGTAAGGCAGTGATTCAAGCCAACCTCCCAGCGAGAAGGTTGCAGGATCACCTCCCAGCCTGGGGCTTCTCTGGGTGAAGTTTCAACTTTCTCCACATGCAAAATTGAAATTCTAATGCTGCATATTATCTTGTACAGCTTCATTTCTTTCTGCAATCCAAGCTGCATTTGCTTTCTGTGAGTTGTGATGCCTGGCTAAATGGTTTCTTTCTGTGTAAATGTTTTCATATTTCTTAGTCATCACCATAACTCCATGTATCCACTCAGTAAAGACTGCTAATCAAAATAAAATGAAAATAGAATTAGATGTATGTGCCAAAGACATGACATTGTTGTCTCTTCCCCCCTTCATCGGCAGGTCATGTCTTCAGCATGCCCCATGACAATGTGAAGGCATGTGAGAAAGTGTTTGGGAAACTAAAGGACAACCACATGATGTCTCCCACACTGATTCAGATCAACAGAAGCCAACCATGGTCTGTGTGCAGTGCAGCTATCATTACCGAGTTCCTGGACAGAGGTTATGGTTAGTGAACACTTTTTGTATATGTTACTGAACAGACATGAATGACCATTTATCACCCGCTGCTGTAGGTTAGGCAGTAAGAATGTTTTTGCCTGTGTGTGTTTTTTTTTGTGTCCCAGTCCAAGAAGGCCACACCAACTAATTGACCTTGGCCAAGAACAAAATGGCCATAAGTTAGTCAGTTTTACAGATATCAAGCTAAATGTTGTTGTGGTTGTAGCTAAGCATTACTCCAGCACATACTCCGAGCACTACACATTATGCAATGTTTTTGCTTAAAACTTTTTGCAATTAACCCTATTTGTCTGTAAGTAAGTCATTGGCTGTACTTCTACAATTTAATAATCTTTGGATTTAATCTAATTTTAGAGGGCAACCACAGTTAATCAACATTAGCCAATGCAAAAATGCCTATAAGTTAGTCAATTTTACAGATATTAAGCTTATTTGAGTGTGGTAGTAGCTGAGAGTCATTCTAAACACATCTTGGAAGATCTCACAATATTGAGCATAACATTATTTTCAACGTGTGACCAATATCGCTATAATTCCATAATTTTCTATCATTAGATGTTCTTAGGCATGAAAGGTTGTGAGTGGTATACATTCCTATAAGGAATACTAGGCCTTTAATTTAGGTGTGTTTCCAGCCCTCAGTTGGTAGCAGTCTAATTTTACCCCAGCTCTAAACTCATCAATTCATTACAACTGAAAACAGTGAAACTTTGTGTTTACAGCAAGTAGGTCATTTGTTCATATTAATAAGTGTTGCCTATCCTGTAAGCCTATGGCCTTTCATGCAGGTGGAGGTATTGCAGTTTTCAAAACTTCACCAAACTCAGCTTTTGTTATTCCTCAAAGACCAGTAATATGGGGTTTCTACATTGAAGCAAATGTCAGTGAATGTTTTCTCTAAAGGAGTCTTACAACTTAAGCTACCTTGAAGATTTTTTAAAGAGCACAAGTTGGTAAAGAACTTCATAAAGGAAAAGACTTAAAAAAGAATCTGTTGTTCCTGAAAAAAATGAAAAACATCCTGCAGTATAAGTGTGTTTTAACTTAGAACAAAGCCCTCTAAAATTAAAGGCTAAATTTTCTTTGAAGGAATGCACGCCTGCAGCCTTTCCTGCCAGAGTTTTAGAATAAGAACATCTTGTGTTGAAAAATGACTAAGTTTTATATGTTTTAATCAAACCTTGAAAATAATATTGTGCACAATCTCATGCCATATCACAAGATGTTATGCTCAAAATATGTGTTGTGAGCGACTATTAGCTACAACCACATCAACTTTTAGAACAATCTGTAAAACTGGCTGAGTTATAGTCATTTTTTGTGATTTTTAAGGTCAAGTGGAAATGGTGAACCTTACACTAACCCTACCCCTAACCCAAACAGACAAACACATGCACACAGACACAGGCAAAAATGTTATCGCCCACAATTTACCTTTCACCTTTTGCCTTTCAGCTGCATGCAACAATGACTAATTAGCAGCAATAATACAATAGATAATATAACAGTTAGTTTGCCTCTGCAGGAGACTGTTTGCTGGACCAGCCTCAGATGCAGTTGTCTCTCCATGACAGCCTGCCGGGCTCCAGCTACAGCCTGCACCGTCAGTGTGAGCTCGCCTTCGGCCCAGGCTCCAAGCCCTGCCCCTACATGCAGCCCTGTTTAAAGCTGTGGTGCACCGGGAAGGCACACGGACAACTGGTCTGCCAAACCCGTCACTTTCCCTGGGCAGACGGCACAAGCTGTGGCAACGGCAAGGTCTGCTACAGAAGTGCGTGTGTTGATATGAATAGCACTGTGCACATCAAGGTGAGATAAAAGGGAGATAAAAGACTGTTCTTTTTTATCTGGTTATTGTTTTCACTGAATAATTAACCATTGAGACTGTTTTTTCCTGTTTGTCTTAGGTGGATGGCCGATGGGGGAAGTGGGGTGCATTTGGAGACTGTTCACGAAGTTGTGGTGGTGGTGTTCAGCTGGCCGGAAGACAGTGTAACAACCCTGTCCCTGAGAATGGGGGGAAATACTGCTATGGTCTTCGCATCAAATACCGCTCATGTAACCTCAACCCTTGTCCTGAAAAAGGTAGGCTTGGTTTTGATAGAGTACCTCTCTGTACACTTTTCCAAAAACTCACCAATCATACCCAGATATGTTGCATATAATGTAAAAGGAATTCAGTTCAATTCAGTTTATTTATATAGCACCAATTTACAAGAAAAGTCATATTTGAGTACTATATGTACAAAAAAGTAATAATTCAATCTAATTCAGTTCAAAACAGAATTAATTTGATCCAGTTATAATACAATACATTGCCATTCAGCACATTACCAAATGTCAATTAGTAAACAAGTTATGTATCTAGGAAACCAGCAGATTGTGTCGCAGTCCCCAATCCTGCACAGCATGGAGGTGACAGTTAAAAGGAATTACTTCTTTTTGACAGGAAGAAACCTCCAGTAGAATCAATCAAGATGGGCAGCCATCTGCAACTGGAGTTTGTGAGGGTAGGAAAGAGGCACAGAAAAACACAGAAGTATTGGGCCAGACACAGTTTCTATGGGAATAAAAACAGAGAACAGAAAGTGAATATAATTTAAGGCTTCATCCATTCAAAACAATCTTTTTCTTCATAAACCCTGAACCATTTTGAGGAATGTTTTAATCCACATGGAAACACAGAAAATGACCCTATGACTATACCCTGCTTGTATGTGTCACTATAAAACTGCCACAAACATGCACCAAATATAGGGAAATAAGCCATGGAGCATTGACTCCAAACTATAAACACAAGAAAAAAGAGATGAGGATGGTGAATACAAGATCAAAAACCAAATCATTTCTGTGGACTGATGAAAAAGTGGACCTAATACTTTGTGCCAAATTGAACTACTGTTAACTGGGAGTCAGGTCAGTTCAAGTCCACAGACATAATGAATGATTTCATGCAGAGTATCCAGCAAGACATGGTAGGAGTTTTTCTCATAATGTTCAAAGGGTTCAGGGTAAATTATCCATACACAAGTGTCAAACTTTTAAAAATATTATAATTTCCCACATTTTTAAGTGTATTCTTAATCTATATTGTTGGTCTTTTTTTTCTTTTTTTGTAATGTTTGCTTTTGCATTGTTGACTGTTTAATAAATTGATCAAAACCATTTTAGATTATTTGGTGTAATAAAAAAGTTTTTTTTTTATTTTGCTTTATTCAAGGCAACTTTATTTCTCCTCAGCCTTGTCTGTTCATTGAAGTTATACAGTGTACAAAGTTTTATTAAAATACAACACAAACACAAGCATGTGATCTATCATTTGGGGCCATAGCTTAGGCAGGATGTGGGATTTGGGTTAAGGCTGTCATCATAAAACTGCAATAATGGCACTTAAGGATTTTTCACACTGGAACCTGGTTTCAAAAATACCATTTAGGGGCTCCTAAAACAGTACTGTGTGGGCACAAGGCTTAAATGATAAAAAAAAATTTAAACTACAAATGCTTTGCATATCCACAAAATGCTGTTCCTGTGTGGACATGGCCTAAGTCTATCAAAGAATTTACTAAATACCCTTAGTTTCAAGTTCCCAAGTCCTTGTGTCTATCTGTTTAAAATTTTGTTACAATGGTCACATTTTACATAACTAAGTAAAATATATTTGCCGTTGAAGAACAACAAATTTAGTGACAAAAGTTAGCAACTTCTTTTTAGTGTGTTATCATTTAGGTATCTCAGATTAAAATAAGGTGACTTTAGTTGTAGGTAATAGTTTATCAAGACCTGAAATATTTTGCAAACTCCAACCAACAACTAAGGAAGACAACATAAAAGAATCTGATTAGATTTCTCTCATCTTTTAAAGTAGCTGAAGTTGCTAACATGTCCTTCTAAGCAGCTTACTTAGGGCTAACAGTTAATTGTAGAGATTCGGTACATTTAAAAAAGGGATGTTTTTGACCTGCAGATTGTGTCATCAGTTAAAATCAGAAGTCACCACTAAAAGCCTTCTGTCTGCCAGTGTCTGATCTAAAACGTTTCAAACAGTGTTGTATTAGCTGGCAGTGTAACATTAGGTTGTTTTTACTTCTCCAGGCAAGAGTTTCCGAGAGGAACAATGTGAGGCGTTCAATGGCATAAACCTTAACACCAACAGGCTGGGTTCCACTGTGGCCTGGGTTCCTAAATATTCAGGCATTTCTTCTAAGGATAAATGCAAGCTCATCTGCCGTGCCAACGGGACTGGATACTTCTATGTTCTTGCTCCAAAGGTATACTGAAAATCTAAGTCTCTCAACAACCACCTTGTGTTATTATTTATGGCTAGCTACTGAAAGGTGGGCGGGTGTGTCTCTCTGTGTGTGTGTGTTTGTCTGTTAGCAAGATATCTCTTAAACCATGGAATGGATTTTAATGAGATTCTGAGAAGGCAATCATCAGAGGTTCATCTGCAACTGTTTAACCTTAGGAGTCAAAAGGCTGCGACAGCTATCCACATTAACCAATTAGCAGCAATAATGAAACCCTCAGAAAACAATCATTAAATGTACATCTACACTATTTAACGTTTGGAGTCAACCCAATTCAAAATGGAATTACCGGACATCAGTCATCACAAAAATAGCTATAACTCAGTAAATTTTAGATATTGAACTAAACTTTATTGAGACAACGGCTAAAAGTCATCCCCAACAAATTCTGAGCGCTTTAGAATACGTGAGATCTCTGTTTAAAACTTTCATATTAACTGTTGGCTTCATCTCTATCTGTTAGCAAAATATTGCATGACCCATCATGCAGATAATAATGAAACTTTAAGAAAATAATCACTGGGTGTTCATCTACAACTGATAAAGTTTTGGAGTCAACCCAATTCAAGATGGCTGCTACAGTTATTCAGATTTATAAAAAGAAATGGCTATAATGCAGATATGTTAACAATATTGAGCTAAACTTTAGTGTGGTCATAGTATATACTCCAACAACTAATCGCTTAATATCATGTGCACTAGTACATAAAGTTATTTGCAAGATTTGACCAAAAAGGCTAAAATTCATTTTCACTGTAAGATGATCTTAGTTTTAAACTGGCTTGAAAGATGGTGGTGAGTATGAAGTCCTATATGGAATGCTACACTTTTATTGGATCTGTTTTGAGGACCTGTTTTCACAGGAAAATTATTTTGTTAAAGATCATGGAATATATTTTTCCTATTTTCCTTTGGATGTGCTATGCTAATGAATTAGAGAAGCACAGTGATATCTGAAAAGTTCAAAACAAATGACAAATACTTCTTTTTAGTGGGATTAAAACATCATTAGCTAAATATTTGTGTATTGTTTTGCTAGATAATTGCCAGCTGTAGAGCAAATTAAATTGTGGTCTGTGCATGGGTACATCAAGCAGATCTGACAGCTTTGACTACGCCACTGTCAATAAATCTGAGCCACAGTTGGATTTGTTTGAAAAGCTGAGACCTGGCATTGGAGAAATTAATATTATGAGGAGAAAATGCATCAGCTTCATGTCCTAATCCAATTCTAACTTCTTGCACTGAAAATTGTATAAGTCAGAAAGGTGTGGTGAGAGTGGTTGAAACATTTGAGAAAAATTATTAAGCAGTTTGTTCAGAAATGTTTAACAGAAGTTTCATCTGTTACCAACAACAGTGAAGCAGTGAAAAGATAAGAGTAGTAGAGGATAAGTGGCGTGGTGAGAAATGGTAACAGTTTGACTTCACATTTGTGGCTTCTCAGCAACTATTTATGCAATCAGCAAAGAAACAGGCTTGTAGAAGAAATACTAGCTGGCAACTCCTTTCATAGTTTTCTGCACAGGGTCTCAGCTTTTCCCTGATTTTATCCACTTAATTTTTAAGTTGGAAGAGTTGTGTGTGCTAAGATTTGAACAAGTCATTTGTTCTTCTTGAGATGTATAACAATGTGTATGATCTGAATGTGGCAGGTTGTGGATGGAACTCCTTGCTCCCCTGACACTTCAGCTGTGTGTGTTCAAGGAAAATGTATCAAGGCAGGCTGTGATGGCAAGCTGGATTCAAACAAAAAGTTTGACAAATGTGGTGTATGTGGCGGGGACAACCATGGCTGTAAGAAGGTCTCAGGAATGTTCACAAAGCCTGTGTAAGTGATCCATCAACACAAGTCCTAAAATCTTGTTTAGCAAATGAAAAGGGTCTTAAAACAAGAACATTTCTTTATGCCCATCACATAATTTGCCTACATTTTTCTGAGATGTTTGTTCTTATTACTGTTAAATTTAGATTTTACAAAATGAGTGTATGCTAAACAAGAAATAACAGTACTGTTTATGTCTATTTCCTGTCCATGACGAACAGACGCGCCGTTTCTTCTATCAGGCATTACAAAACACAGTAAAAAAGAAATTAACACTCTTTTAAGGAGGAATTGGTATTGCACAAAACAATTTCATTTAACAGCCAAGCACTGTGGTTTTTTAAAATATATTTAAACATTATACATAGAAAGAGAGTAAAAAAAACAAATCAACACACCAGGCAGAGCAGTTTCAAGTGAGGCAGTGAAGCTTGGAGTTGACTCAATTGACAGCTTGTAGTAGAAGCTTTGTTTGAGCCTCATTGCTCTGGCCTTGACGCTCCGCAGTCTCCTACCTGAGGATAAAGGGTCAAACAGTCCATAGGATTTCTCATAACACTTGCTGCACTGCTTCTGCACCTGCTAGTTTAGACGCCCTCAACAGAAGGAAGACTGCTGCAAGTTTATTGCCATTGCACTGATAAAAACAATGTAATAAAACTAAGTTTGGCAGTACTTCACATAGCAGCAGCATCAAATTTCAAAAGGTTGTTATTAATAAATACTCTAAAATGATAGTGCAGTCACTTGGATAGATATGTCCTTAAATAGATGATGAAATCTTAAGTACTAGTGCATGTACTGAAAGGCAGCATGATAACATTTATAAATCCTAAAAACACTCAGGATATCTTGTGTCTGTGCTGAGAGCTTCTGTTGTTCAGAAGACACTGCATTGCTTGGGAGCAAAACTGTTCCTCAGTCTATTTGTCCGTGCTCAGAGGATTTTTATTTTGCCTCAGGGAAGGTTGGAGAAAAGTGAATTTGCAGGGTGGGTTGGGTCTCCGATGATGACATTTGCACAGCTCTATAGTGGATGTCCTTGAGTTTAGGGATAGGAGATCAAAAAATCTACTGTGCTTTCTTGTTTAGAATCCTTAAGAAAATGAGTCTTTGTTTGGCCTTTTTTGAGCTGTGAAACATTCAGACTCTGGGTGAGATCTTCTGTTGAGTAAAAGTTGTTTTAGTTTTTTTACAGAAGTAACTCATTTTCTAATTTTGTGCTAAGCAATAATGTGGCATGGACTTATTTTTGTTATAAAAATAAAATCAAACTCACAAACTGGAAGAAAATGGATGTTACCTTATATTGTCAGGGATTCGGAGTTGCAAGAAATATGATCCTATATGTTTAGTCAAAAACATTGACTGTTTGTAGGAGTCTCTTCTGGTTTCCTTTGATAATTTCAAATAACAGTACTCATAGTACTTTTTAATGTAAGGATACTTATTTTTGTTACCACCACAAAAACTTTTTTAAAAATTATACTATTATTTGTTTTTCAGTAATGGTTACAACTTTGTTGTAACGCTGCCTGTTGGAGCCGCCAACATTGACATCCGTCAGCGAGGCTACCGAGGAATGATCAGCGACGAGAACTACCTTGCTGTGAAGGATCGACATGGCAAGTACCTCCTCAACGGCAACTATGTGGTGTCAGCTGCAGAGCGTGACATGCTGGTTAAAGGCAGCCTGCTGCGCTACAGTGGCACTTCCACATCTGTGGAGACTCTTCAGGCCATCACACCCTTGCAAGAGCCCCTGACTGTGGAGGTGCTCTCAGTGGGAAAGATGACTCCTCCAAGAGTGTGTTACTCCTTTTATACCTTGAAAGAGAGCAAAGAAGAGAAGACTCTTTGGAAAGAGAAGAAAAGTCACAAAATGCAAAACAGTGTTTTGGTTGATGGCAAAAATACAAAAATTAAGAAGGAATCAATGGTCAAGGGACCTGTTAGTCACTGGGTAACAAGAGGTTGGGAGGCATGCACAGTAACATGTGGTAATGGCTCGCAGAGAAGGTTGGTGCAATGCCAGAGCATGGAAGGACATCCTACTGTAGACTGCGACAATAGTCAAAAGCCTGTAGCTGTAAGAGCATGTGGGGATCCGTGTCCCATATGGGATGTAGGAACTTGGTCTAACTGCTCAAAGTCCTGTGGAAGAGGCTTTAAAAGGCGACTAGTGCGCTGCATGACCGAGAATGGTCTTATTTTGCCCAGAGAGCACTGCTCTGGAAAAATTAAGCCTCAGGAACTGGACCTTTGCAACTGGAAGCCTTGCTAAAGTAGAGGAGATTCTGGGAACTTTCTGGCAGGAAAAAAACATCTTGGTCAAATCCACATGGTAATGATTTTATTGCTGACCTGGTAACAGGGACTCTTGAATTCAGTCTAATTCTGTGATAGGCTTTTTGACACACCATGGTCTTAAGACGTGTTTACTTGACATTTGTCAAACCATCTGAAGTAAGCCCAACTATTGTTTGGGTCAGCCCTAGGCAGATGTATGAAACAGTGGTTTTTAACCATTCTTTCCTTTTGGTTTCACCTCCTTCCCCACCCCCAAATTTGTACATGTTTGCACATTGGAACCATTGTCCAGAAATCTTTCAAATAACTTTTTTATAGCATTCTTGTTTCCAAAACACAGACACATGCACAGATACACATACAAAAAACTTGTTGAGTTCAGGAATAAGATGCTAGACATTACAAAAAGTTTTAAAAACAAAGCAACTGGACTTCTATTCTGTAGTTGAAGACAATTTGCTTATCATCTGGGAAGCTTTCTTAATTTAAAATAGGAAAGTATGAAGTTCCAAGCTTTAAACTGCATGCAATGCTTTGTTATGCAAGCTAAATTCACTTGCAGATTAATCTCACTCCCTTCCTACTGGTTAAGATCTTTGTTTGCCTGGCGAGAGAGATACTTCTCACATGCATGGTCAACCTCTGTCTGAGAGTCCTGTTAGGTTTGAAATGCACCAGCATGTCAGGTTTGGAGAAAATCTTGGTTCACAGAGGCTGATTCATCTCAAGGACAAATCACCCAAACACAAACTGAGCGTTGTGATGTATGCAGTTTAATACAGCGAGGATTGTCCAGAACTCTATATTGGAGAAACTAAACGGCTTCTCCACAAACTAAACTAAATGGCCTTAACACAGGAGAGCCAGCTCTTCATAACCAGACCCAGCTGTGCGCCTACACTTCAAACATAAGGAACACTCTTTTGAGGACCATATTGTTCATATTTTTGATAGAGAAGACAAGTGTTTAAAGAGGGGGGGGGGGGGTGAAAGTAGCCATTTACATCGAATGAGAGAAACCAACAGAGGAGAAAGTCTCACATTTCAGATTTCTAAAATTTACAATGGAGCATTAAGCCTGCAACCCAGTCATTTTCCCTCTAATTCACACCTTTATGCAAATCACCAAAACGTTTCTCTCTCGTCATCTACTGAAATACTCAGATGACTCTGCAGTTGTTGGGTGTATCAGAGATGGACAAGAGGTTAAGTACAGATATCTGGTGGACTGCTTTGTGGCATGATGTGGAAATGATAATCTCATCTTGAATGTGAACAAAACAAAATAGATGATTGTAGATTTCAGGAGAAACAGTGTCAGATCAAACCCTGGAGGTGGTTGAGGAATATAAATACCTTGGTGTTCATCTAGACAACAAACTGGACTAGAGACTCTACAGTGTAGCCATCTACAAGAAGGGACAGAGCAGACTGTACTTCTTAAGGAAGCTTAGATCCTTCAAGGTTTCCAGCAAGATATTGCAGATCTTCTATAAGTCTGTTGTTGAGAGTGTCATCTCCTCTGCCATCATCTGTTGGGGCAGCAGCATCAGAGCCAGGGACCTAAAAAGGCTCAATGACCTGATAAAGAAAGCTGGTTCTGTTCTGGGGATGACTGTGGAACCTCTGGAGATGATGATGCAAAGAAGGATTTTGCATAAAATCAAGGAAATCATGGACAACCCTGACCATCCTCTACATGAGACTGTCATTGAAAAACAGAGTCTCTTTAGTCAAAGGCTTCTTCAGATTAGTTGTAAAACAGACCGCTACAGGAGATCTTTCCTTCCCACAGCCATCAGCATCTATAATAACTCCTTGATTTAAATGAACTACGTCAACATTTAATTTCCCTTTGTGATAAATACAGTATTTTTGAATTAAATTGAATTAAATTAAATTGGAGGTCAGGCAAACAAAGACCCCAAAGATCCTCAGGTGGGAGGGGAGTGAGATTCATCTGCATGTAAATTTAGCTGCATAAATGAAGCATCTCATGCAGTTTAAATCTTGAAACACCACATTCTCCAGTTTTGAACTGAGAAAGCTCACTGGACGGGAAGCAAAATGTTTTCAGCTACAGAATAGAAGTCCAGTTGCTTTATTTTTAAAACTTTTTTAATTTGCCATGTCATGGATGACTGAATCTACACCAGCAGATGTTGGACATTATGTTTGTGACAGCCTTTGTTTTTTTTTTTTGTTATGTGGTGATGAAGTCTTTGAGGGACAGTAAATCTAAAGGAGAGGATGACCTGAAACTGTTTGACCATTCTACAAGCAAAAGTGTCACCTTTGATAAACCAAAAGCTTTTGTCTTAAAAACCTGAACCCAAAATCAGCTTGAAGGCAGACCAGCTCATCGCAGCTGAAGCATTTTATGTCAATCAGCTTGAAAGAGATCCACACAATGCCACTGATTAAAGATTTATCAACATCAGTGAAACAGGACTTAATTTCTTCCCACTGCATGTTACAAATCAGAAGTGTAAAAACTCCCACACAGGTGTTTCTTGATGGTTTCATTTAAACAATACTGTAGCTCCTTGTTTGTTTTTTTAAACTTTAGTCCAGTCTGCTTCAAGATTCAATGGCTGCTTGCAGTCTCAATGTAAACAGTGACTGAGTCTGCAAAGAAAGCAATTTTTCCTCAAATTTATCTACTGTTTGCATATATATACAGAGTGAAAAATTGTTTTCCCCCTTCCTGATTTCCTGATTTTTTGCACGTTTGTCACACTTAAATGTTTCAGAACATCAAACCAATTTAAGTATTACTCAAAGACAACACAGGTAAACACAAAATGGTATTTTTAAATGAAGGTGTTTATTATTAACGAAGGAAAAAAAATCCAAACCTACATGGCCCTGTATGAAAAAGTGATTGCCCCCTAAACCTAATGGTTGGTCGTGCCACCCTTAGCAGCAACAATTGCAACCAAGCGTTTGCAATAACTTGCAGTGTTTTACAGTGTTGTGGAGGAATTTTGGCCCACTCATTTTTGCAGAATTGTTGTAAATCAGCCACATTGGAGGGTTTTTGAGCATTAACGTATCAGCATCTCAATAGGAATCAGTTTGTGTTTGTATTCCACCCACCGACCCACGTCATCCTCGGGATGTCATGGGTCGGTGGGCGGAATAGTTCAAAGACCTCCTCAATCCCACCAGCACATCTTCCATTGAGGAGGCAGAGCCTGGGGCCTTTGGGTTGGGCTCTCCAATCTCCTGTGCTGAGGTCACCGAGGTGGTTAAAAAGCTCCAGTGAAAGTTGGACTCTGCCAAGGTTGGCCTTTGTCACTAATTCTGTTCATAGTGTTTACGGACAGAATTTCTAGGCGTAGCCAAGGTGTCGAGGGGATCCGTTTTTGGTGGCCTTAGGATTACGTCTCTGCTTTTTGCAGATGATGTGGTCCTATTGGCTTCATCAGGCCGTAATCTACAGCTTTTGCTGTAGCGGTTCGCAACCGAGTGCGAAGCGGCTGGGATGAGGATCAGTGCCTCCAAATCCAAGGCCATGGTCTTGAGCCGGAAAAGGGTAGAGTGCCTTCTCCGGGTCGGGGAAGATGTCCTGCCCCAAGTGGAGGAGTTTAAGTATCTCGGGGTCTTGTTCACGAATGAGGGAAAAATGAAGCGGGAGATTGATAGTCGGATTGGTGCAGCGTCTGCAGTGAAGCGGGTGCTGTACCGGTCTGTCGTGGTGAAGAGAGAGCTGAGTCAAAAGGCAAAGCTCTCGATTTACCAGTCGATCTACATTCCTACCCTCATCTATGGTCTCGAGCTTTGGGTAGTGACAGAAAGAACGAGATCGCAAATACAAGCGGCTGAAAGGAGTTTTCTCCGCAGGGTGTCTGGGCTCTCCCTTAGAGATAGGGTGAGAAGCTCGGTCATCCTGGAGGGGCTCAGAGTAGAGCCGCTGCTTCTCCACGTCGAGAGGAGCCAGTTGAGGTGGCTCGGGCATTTGATTAGGATGCCTCCTGGACGCCTCCCTGGTGAGGTGTTCCAGGCACGTCCCACCAGGAGGAGGCCCAGAGGAAGACCCAGGACACGCTGGAGGGACTATGTTTCTCGACTGGCCTTTGAACGCCTTGAGATTCCCCCGGAGGAGCTGGCCCAAGTGGAAGTCTGCGTCTCCCTGCTTAGGCTGCTACCCCCACGAACCAGAGCTTGGCCAAAGGAGGCCAGCGAGGCCCACCTGAGGCTCACCTGATGGGGCTCATTGAGGACACCAAAACCCAGGACACATTAGGACAGACTGCTACAAGAAATTCTTCCTGCCCACAGCCATCAGCATCTGTAACAACTCTTTAACAAAACCAGGATTTTGAACTACAACAACATTTATTTCCATCCATCCATCCATCCATTGTCTTCCGCTTATCTGGGGTCGGGTCGCGGGGGCAGCAGCCTAAGCAGGGAGGCCCAGACTTCCCTCTCCCCAGCCACTTGGGCCAGCTCCTCCGGGGGAATCCCAAGGCGTTCCCAGGCCAGCCGAGAAACATAGTCCCTCCAGCGTGTCCTGGGTCTTCCTCTGGGCCTCCTCCCGGTGGGACG
>NC_051431.1:29505498-29523922 GCF_001649575.2 Kryptolebias marmoratus | reverse complement strand
TCTGAGTCCCTCCCGGATGACCGAGCTTCTCACCCTATCTCTAAGGGAGAGCCCAGACACCCTGCGGAGGAAACTCATTTCAGCCGCTTGTATTCGCGATCTCGTTCTTTCGGTCACTACCCAAAGCTTGTGACCATAGATGAGGGTAGGAACGTAGATCGACTGGTAAATCGAGAGCTTCGCTTTACATTTATTTCCCTTTGGGATTAATAAAGTATTCTTCCACTGAATTGAATAAGTGGAAGAAGATGGATGGATGGTGTTTACCTGTGTTGTCTTTGACTAATATTTAAATTGGTTTGATGTTCCGAAACATTTAAGTGTGACAAACATGCAAAAAATCAGGAAGGGGGCAAACAATTTTTCACACCACTGTGTATATATATATATATAGTCATTTCCTCAAAACACACACACTGGCCTCTTTGTGTGTAGCAACAGTATTGAACAGCTGTATTAGATAATACCTGTACATAGACGTATTATCTTTTTAGACATGTCATATGAAACAGTGTTTTGTTAGTGTCAACATGGCAGCCATTCAAAACACGATTTTTTCTTGTACCATTCGTTCAACATTCCAAACTTCATTCTTGTCTTCATACCTGTGCACATGAGTAATGCATTTACTTACAGCCAGAATGGAAAGTGGTTCATGTCTGAAATAAGTCATGAAGTTGCAGTGACAGCAGTCACCTACAAAAAACATATTGAATAAACTGCATAGAATTATATCAAAATGCAAGAAAAGGAACGTTTGTGGGATTTAAACTCAGCACTTGCCTGTGATTCTTATTATGATGATCAAAGATTCTGATGATTCTGACTTTGATGATCAAAAGTTTAAAAGGTGACACTGTAACTACATTCAAGGCCTGATTAGTCAAAGCAGATTTGACTGGTTTTTTAAAATTATATCTTTACTTACATTGTTTCAATGCAGATTACTGTTGTCTGACATAAAACAATCAAACTTAGATTTCAAAGGCCCAATCAGCCAGATCAGCTTTTTATCAATGGCAAACACCAAAAGAAAGGTTTTTACAAATTTATTAAAAAAATCATGAAGAAGGAATTATAAAATCTCAGAATTCTAAAAAAAACTGGAAATTTGTTTAAAATTGAGCCTTTCCTAATTCATGAATGTAGTGTGGACTGTCATCTGTAATTGTAACATGTCTGTTTCTGCTTTGTGTTAAGCAAACAGACAGAGGCTAATTTGTGTTATGTTGTCAAACAGTTTAAACTTTCCTCAAAAGCTTGTAAGAAGCGTGGTTCTTTCAGGGTACCGTCATAATATATTTCTATAATCAAATTAAACTAATTTTCCCATTGACATACACTCATCTGTGGCAGGCTTAATATGTTACTGAAAATTAGTCACATAATTAGTCAAGTTACCAATTAGATTTTCAATCACTCCAAAGAAAATTTAACTAGTTGAATAGCCACATTACCTAAAAACTTTAATATCAAGCATCTGTTTTTTTATGTTTTTACCTAAATATTACATTATCAGCCTCACAATTTGGGCTCATTTTAAGTTGAATTTCTTTGGATAAAATGGCTTTCTGAAATCATTTCGTTTTTCTTACTTATCAAAGACCAAATAATGTAGGTATGTAGTCTCTAGTCATTAGGATGGAAACCTTCAAAAAGACATAGATGGTTTGTACATTTATCTATGAAAAAGTACAAAGAAATTGGTTTGTGAAATACTTTCTTTTGTTGTCCATGGTCTTAGTGATGATATTTGGCTTGTACCTTCCTCAGTACTCCATGAGTACTTCATTTATTGTAATTTTTAATTTATCTCCGTTAAACTTAAAGTTTAATAAATATTCATACTAGTTAGGGTACTCTGGGTAAAATGTTCATTGACTATTAGAATTTCTTCAGTTGTCACATGCTTCTGCTGAATGGCCCTTCAATCACATCTTGGCCTTATTAAGAAGATATAATACAGTACATTATGCATACTGTCCAGATTTTCCCCTATGGTAACAATGGTCATGAGTTTAAAAGTTTGTGCAGTTTGATCATTTGGTCATGTCTTGCCATGTTATGTCTCCATAGTGTATAGTGTTGAAGCAAAATTCACTACAAAGCAGTTGTGTCATGAAGTCCATAGAAATCTGACTTAAAGTATCTAACACTTCTTCATCCTAGTTTTACTATACATAGTTACAATACATAGGTTTATAGAACAATGTGTCACAGTGGTACAATATTTGATTGAAAGAAATCCAGCTTATTTGTGACATCTGTCTTGATTCATCACTATACAATTAATTGTGTTCAACAATTTGACAGAATACCATAGATAAATACTTAAAACATATCATATGTCAAAGAACTCTGATGTATTTTATGTTTGTGTTGTTAATGGACAGTCTCAGCTTATATTTTAGTAGAAAAATCTGTTCATTTGTTCAGACGGATCAGTTACACCATCTTAATGGTGGTACAAGTATTTTCTTTCACAATATGTACAGATATTGCTGTTTTTACCAGTTGTTTGTTTTGTATACTACGTATACACTTACCTGGCTATATAAAATAAAGTAAAAATATAAGCATTTAGTGATGGTCTGAATCATGATTGGAGCTTCAGTTCTTCATGTGTCCATTAATATTCTACAATAGACTCGCAAACAAACATTTTCCCTCTTTAAAATTTTATTTTACCCCTATGACTCTTAAAGTTCTCTAGATTTCACAGCAGTATCTGTCACAATAGATTTTTGTTGCAGCCTGTGTTTTTCCCCAAATGAAACTGTCATCATATATACACCTTTTTACAACTGAGACTTGATGGGAGATGAAAACAAATTCATTTATCCGCTTTGGTGCTCTGTTCTGGAGTTGCCCAGGGAGAGAGGCGTTGAGCGGGTATGGGGATACTCACAAGTCCCCGGCTGAGTACCTCCATGTTGGAGTGTTCCCCGGTGAATGAGAGAGTCACCTCTTTGCGGCTTCAAGGTGCAGGAGGGAAGGTTCTGACTGTTGTTTGTACTTATGCACCAAACAGTAGTTCAGTTTCCCAGCCTTCATGGAGTCTCTGAATGGTGTCCTGGAAGGGGTGCCATCTGGGGATTCTGTTGTTCTCCTGGGTGACTTCTGTGCCCATGTGGGCAATGACAGAGTTTTCTGGATGAGGGTGATTGGGAGGAACAGCCTTCCTGATCTGATCCTGAGCGGTGTTCTGTTATTGCACTTTTGTGCTAGGCATGGATTGTCTATAACGATCACCATGTTCAAGCATTAAGTGGTCCATAAGTGTACTTGGTACCAGACCACTTTAGGCCAAAGGTCTATGATTGATTCTGTAACTGTGTCATCAGACCTGCGGCCCTATGTTTTGGACACTTGGATAAAGATAAGGGCAGAGTTGTCAACTGATCACCACCAGGTGGTGAGTTAAATAGATAGACCTAAACTGAAAACGCCTGGCGGAGCCCCCTATCCATGAGATCTTCAACTCACAACTTTGAAAGAGATTTTTAAATGTCCCGGGGGATGTCGGGGACATGAAGTCTGAACGGGCCACGTTCAGGGCCTCTCTTGCCAATGCAGCTTCCAGGAGCTGTGGCTTGAAGTTTATTGGTGTCTGTCGCAGTGGCAACTGGACAACCCGCTGGTGGACACCAGCGGTGACGGAGGCTGTCAAGTTGAAGAAGGAGGCCTTTAGGGCTTGGCTGTTCTTGAGGACTCCTGAAGCAGCTGACAGGTACAGGGTGTCCAGAAGGACTGCAGCTTCTGTGGTTGTGGAGGGAAAAACTTGGGCATGGGAGGAATTCGAAGAGGCCAAGGAGAAGGACTTTTGGTTGGCCTCGAGGAAGTTCTGACAAACCATTCGATGACTCAGAAAGGGAAAGCAGGGTCCGTCTCAGGTCGTGCTTGGTCTGGGTGGGGAACTGCTGACCCGAACGGGGGATATTGTCGAGCAGTGGAAGGAGCACTTTGAGGATCTCCTTAATCTGGCCACCATGTCCACATTTGAAAAACCAGAGTCTGGATACTTGGGGGAAGACAAGTTCATTGTGATGGCAGAGGTCACTGAGGTACTTAAAAAGCTCCCTGGTGGCAGGGTGCCATTGGAGGATGAGATTTGCTCTGAGTTGCTGAAGGCTCTGGACATTGTGGGGCTGTCATGATTGACACGTCTCCTCAATGTCGCACATAGGACCAGTACAACGCCTGTGGAGTGGCAGACCAGGTGGTGGTTCCCATTTTTAAAAAAGGGACCGGAGAGTGTGTTACAACTATTGAGGGATCGCACTTCTCAGCTTCCCTGGGAAAGTTTACTCTAGGGTGTTGGAAGGGAGGTTCCAACCGATTGGTAAAACCTGGATCCAGGACAAGCAGTGTGGCTTTTGTTTCGGTCGTGAAACTGTGGCCAAATCTTCCGACCGAGTGTGAAGCGGTTGGGATGAGACTCAGCTCCTCTAAGTCCAAGGACATGGTTCTCAACCAGAAACAGGTGGAAGGCTCCCTCTGGTTTGGGGGGTGAGTCTCTGCCTCACATGGAGGAGTTCAAATATCTGGGAGGGTGATGTATTGACGGATTGGTGCCTCGTCTTCAGTAATGAGGTTGTTTCTTCGATCAGTCGTACTAAAGAAAGAGTTGAGTTGAAAGGCAAAACTCTCGATTTACAAGTCCATCTACATTATCTAACCCTTACCTATGGTCATGAGGTTTGAATCATGACTGAAAGAACAAGATCCTGGATACAACCTGCTGAAATGAGCTTTCTTCGTAGTGTGGCCAGGCTCAGCCTTAGAGATAAGGTGTGGATCTTCGTCTTCCTCATGTTCATTGACTAAAACCTGAAATTTCAGAGAAGTTATGCGGAAAACGATAGTTTTTATAGTATGGTCATCTGGCATGATTTTAACTAAAAAAAATATATATATTTTTGTGGATGGATGAAAGTAGATATGACAGTGCATTCCTTCAGTTTATTAGTTAGTAAAACAGGTATGGAAAGTGAAACATTGAGCAATTAATGAAATACATATGTATCTAAGTTATAACTGGGTTTAATTTTTTGTTCATTTTATTTTCCTTAGAGAAAATGTCTCAGTGCCTAGTGAGGAGGTAATGATAAAACACAGACAAGCTTTAATGTTTTCTTCTGATTATCTAGTCTTGTAAATGCCAACTTCATACAAGAATCTTGTAGATGGGGGGCTTAGAAAATAAATATTGCAGTATTTCTCTCAGAGAGTGAAGTACAAATCAAAGGTACAAAACTGGCCAGAATTTGTGTTTATGGTTCTTCCTTTTAAAGTCAAAGATTCGGGTCTCATAAAGAGGAAAACCATATGACACTGATCACTACTATTCAATGGAATATCTTGTCTTTTGAAAAGCTTCTAATGTTTCAAAAAAAGATCCTGATCCCAACACAGGCGGCAGTGGCTCAGGAGGTAGGGGTTTGTCCTGTAATCGGAGGGTTGCTGGTTCAGGCCCCCGCTCCGGCTGTCTCAGCCGTTGTGTCCTTGGGCAAGACACTTCACCCGCCTTGCCTACTGGTGGTGGTCAGAGGGCTCGGTGGCGCCGGTGTGATGGCAGCCTCACTTCTGTCAGCCCGCCCCAGGGCAGCTGTGGTTACAGTGTAGCTTACCACCATCAGTGTGTGAATGTGTGGATGAATGGGTGAATGATTGTAGTGTAAAGCGCTTTGGGGTCCTTGGACTAGATAAGGCGCTGTATAAGTGCAAGCCATTTACCATTTAACACAAACCAGAAGTGAGGATGAGAGACAAAGAACCTCTTAAAAAGGGAGGCTTTAAGCAGTTGCACCTCAGCAGTCTCATCAGTCTGCAATTGTTAAGTGTAATAAGAAAAAAACATTGCTTGCTTATGTCCCAGAGCAAATTACCAACTAATTTGCAGCCTAAATTTGGAAAATAATTTAAAACTCCAAAAGAATAAAATAAAATTAAAAGCGGTTTATTAGTATGCATTTCATTATACTTCTGGAGATAAAATTTTGCAAATATGTTAAGTCCACAGCACTGTGTCTCTTAAAAAGCAATTCAGTTAAAAGCAGTGGTGGCTCCTGAACACTAAGATTAGTGGGGCAAACATTTGTTTCTTTAATCACTAACCACTTAAGTTTTACAATTTGCATTACATTTTCTGTAAAGAAAAACATATATATATATATATATGTTGCTTGATATTTAATGTGTTGTTTTTTGTGCACAAAGTTGTCAACCTTTTTTTCTCTCCTGCAAGTTGAGGTTGTGACTAATGAAAACGGTCATCAGAGAAACAAAACCTCCTGCACCCACATCCACTCAAAACTAGAATATTTTTAATTGTAACTGTGTACAATAAAACAGACAGACAGTTACACCACTTTCTGGACTGGATTTCTAATTTGATTTGAAGCAATAAATCTACAATAATACTCCAAATTAACAATGTTAAATGTGAAAAAAAAACTTCCATAAAATAATTCTAAAAACTATAAAAGTGAAGAAGTGGTGTGTGCATATATATTCACCCCTTTGCTATAAACCATTCCCTTCAGAAGCCACATAATGAGTTAAATAAGATCCACTTATGGGCTCCAAGTGTAGACAGACCGAGAACAGGCCGACCATTTTGGAGAAAATGTCCTGTCGTCTATCTCCCCTCTGTCTTTAATTTGTGTCTGCTCCAAGTTACAGAGAGATAATTTATCTTCTGATTTTAGTCTCACAAATAGACTTTTCAACAGAAATTCTCTGCTGTTGGACACAGCACGTTTTCCTGCATTAAATAAGATCACATGAGGTCTAGTGTTAGTAGTGGCCGTACCAGTGAGCTGAAACTAGCAGAACGTGTCTAATTATGTCCCAGTAAGACTCTACTGGAGCTGCCTACAGTTCTGATCACTGCCAACAGGATGATATGATAAATTTACAAATGAATGGGAGCAGTTACCTGTCCCTCCCCTTAACTACTAATAAGTAAAAAAAAAACAAAAAAAAAAAAAACGGTTTAATCACCAAAAATGAATTTAAATTTCCTTTAAAATGGTTCAAATAGTTGAAAAACTGTGAAAAAAAAACAAAGCAAGCCAAGTAATTAGGTGATTTACATTATTTGTTAGGAGGAACTACTTTGTGGGACGAATGTAATTTTTTTAGATGAGGCTGCAACCCACCTGCCCTTACTGTCTAATGTATATCTGCATGACTTTAGTATGTGATAAACCAAAAATTTCAAAAGAATTCATTTAACTATTTTACAAAGATATACTAAAATAGTTTAGACAGATTTGTTGGTACCCTTAAAGAGACTATTAGTCATGTTTCAAACTAAGTGTTTGACCTTAAGTAGTGTCACAGGTGCCTTCAAGCTTTTTATCAGCCATTCGGGCTATCTAAGGGAACAAACATGCTACTGGCTAGTTTGGTGTCATTGTGTGCGCCACACTGATCATGGAACAGGAATTTTTATATATATATATATATATATATATATATATATATATAAAGTGCATTTTTGTTTTGTTTTGTTTTTAATGTTTTTTTCTGGTTAAATTTCCCTTTGGACTGATAAAAGATAAAAAATTGGCCATTTACATCACCTGTCATGGTTTGGGTTTTTTGGGGTGTTTTAATTGTTTTCTTGTTTGTTAGTTCTGTGAATCCCTATTTTTTTTAGCCTATGTACTCATGTTTTAGGTATGTTTCTGTATTCATTTCTGCCAGTTTTGTTTCCTTAGCCATCTGTAATGTGCCCAACCTGACAGTTTTAGACTGTTTTTTTTTTTTTTTTTTTGTGGCCATAGTTTAGACTCAGTCACTCTGTCTTGCCTTGTTACTCATCTAACAGCCATTTGCAATTAATTCACCTGCTCCCATTCACTACATACCTCACCCAGTTCTTATACTCAAGGTTTTATCTTGTTTAGATCCTCACACACGTAACTCCACTATTCAGTCCTCATTTTTTGTTTCCTGCACCTTCTGGTTATGTTTTCTTTTAAATATTTTTTTGGATTTAACCTGTCTTCCTGCCTGTCACCTGCTGCTCTGCATCCTTGGGTTTTTCAACCACCAACAACACAGACTCATTATGTTATCGCTATGTTTATGGAAAGGAAAACATAGCTTTAAAAGAAAATAACATATCTATTGTAAAACACAGTGGGAGCTTGACTATGTTTTGGGTTTGCTTTGCTGCATCTGGCTGGTCATGGGTCCTTCAATAGGATAATGACTCAAAACATACACTCAAGAATGGTTGAGAAAAACAAAACAAAACATTGGACTATTCTTAAATGAGCCCAGTTCTTAATCCTATTGAACATTGAGGAAAGGATTGGAGAATTGCAATGTGAAGATGTCCTGTCTACATCTTGTTCCTAATCCACACATAAACCAGAGCTGAATCCCATTTCCTCCTAATTCCAGGTTTCAAGTGTCTCCTTTGTATGGAATTTAAAGTTACAAAAGGTAGTGGTTGTGCTGATATGCTATTCTGCTCTTAGAATGGGTACAATCCTGCCTGTAACTGTACAGACTGTTCAAGCTGTAAATGTTTTGTTTTGCTTTGGGAGGTTTTTTTTTAGGGAAAAGGAGGGCGTGAACAGCTCAAACAGGTGAAACTCCACTTTATTTTCATTTTAAATGGGCAAGTCATAAAAAATGACACTGCTTCAGATGCAGAACAAATAAACATCTTGCTAATGATAAAATATGTCCTGCTGCTAAAGTAAAATGTGATAACTGTGAGAAAATGGTATATTTCGCTAAAGTACGCAAATCACCTGCAGCTACTCTTTAGTTATCAGTACTGTGTATGAATGATGTTAAGCTGATAGCTGCAGAATCAAATTAAATCACATGCCAAATGAACATTAAAGCACCACAAGGAAACTCCCAGGTTCTGGAGGTAATTGTAGACTCTGGAGCTCCTGTATCCATTTTACCAGAAACTGTCTACAAGCAACATTTTGCACAACTCCCACTGACCAAAGTTAAACTAGTCAAATATGCTAAATGTGGCCTGTCATTGACTACCTACAAGCTGCAACAAATAAAGCAAATAATCAAGACATTCCAGCATTATTCTATATTATGAAGAGTGAATCACCACTACTGGGCCTGGACCTGATTAAAGCACTAAAGATTAAACTGGTGGAGAGGTGACTTCATTAAAGATCGTGCAAAAGAACCTCCCACTGACTCAAAAAGCATGCAGGGTGAATAATGTTGATTGTGCTTCAGGCCACTATCTAGGATGTGTTGAAGGGCTCATTTGCAAGGTTTGAGTAAACAAAAAATGCAGCCCATTTTCTGGAACAGTTGTTCCAGAAAACAATTTGATCTTGTGGAATGTTCAGAACACCTCACAACACCAACATCTGGTGGCCAAATGAAATCAAGATTCAAAATGTCTGTCATATACAAAGCAAAACGCAGTGGTTACACTGAGCAATGACTTTTTTTCGATTTCCAGTTACATAACTAAAGTAACCAACTAAGTTAAATAAAAGGATAAACTTAACTCCAAGCATAGAAAATAAGACAAAAATGCATTTACTGTGTAAACCTGAAATCACAACATATGGGACTACGACATCTGGCATGGTGACCGTTGTTCATAGAACCGTGGTTACTTACATAACCAGTCTGTTCTATGTCATACATTTTTGATAACAAAAATGTAACGTTTTAACCCAGAGCAGATGAACTGATAATCAAAATCTTACTTCAGACCATTAATTAATTGCCACTTTTAGTGCATTAATCAGGTTAAATTATATTCAAGTAATTACTTTATGGTCATTCCTCAGAATATTATTCCCTAAATTCTATTGTTTATTGTTGATTCTATTTTAAGAATAAAATTTAAAAGACAAAATTCAATTTCCTCTATATTGGGTGTAAACATTCTGATGAGAAATCCCTGTAATTAATGGATTTTACTTTAGCTGATGAGATCTGATCATGATAAAGGTGAATAGATTAAATATTATAATGATTAAATTCCTATAAGTATAAACAGTCTGTTATTGGTCAATAAGTTTGATGCAGCTGTCTGGCTTCAAAAACTCTCCTGTACTTTTCTAGAGTGGTTGGTCTCACTGCATGCAGCTTCTCTGGCTGTCTGATTTCACCATGAGTCTGACAGAAAGCCACAGACCAAGCAACAGCTATTTAATCACCTCTATGTCTGCCACTGCTATGTTGTGTTTGCCTTGACACTACAGAAGTCTCAGGTGGCTGTGCTATGACGACCTGCCCACATCGAGGCGGCCCTCAGTCACAGTCGAAAAACAGTGACATGTGACATGTTGACCTGAGTCAAGCCGAATCAAGGCGAAACAAGTCATGCTGAAAATGAACAATGAAAAACCGGTTCAAGAGACAGTTGGAGCCAAAATAATAAAGAATACTGTTTGTCATGAGTTAGGTCCATGCCTCAGAAAATTCAAGCTGATATGAAAGCCAGAGGTGGTGCCACAGAGTACTTGTAGCACTGTATTTTTCCATAATTTCCATAATTTTGTTTTCACAAATTTGAGTGATTCCATATCTTTTTATCTACATATTCTAAAAAACAAATCCATTGTGACTGACTACAACAATTATATTTCATTCTTTATTATTTCTTAATGTCAGGGTTTTGACATGGTATACACTCATACATCATTTCCAATGGAATTGTTAAAACCATTTTTATTTCAAAAACAGCTGACAGTCATTCACAACACATAATCCAAACACTAACAGCTCATGCAAGATCACACAAAATATCTAATGGTATTTTGTGATTGCACATAGTGTTATTTTCGAGGTTTAACCAAAACAGCTAGAACTCCATCATTTCTGAACATAAGATGATCTTACTTCAACTCTCTGACATGAAAGGCACCTGGCAATATGCCTTCCTTCAAGGAATGCTAGGCCTTTAATTTACTGATACTCTTACCTCTGAGCAAATTGGGTTCTTTAATTTGTCTCCACTGACCACTGGAGATAGGCCCAAGCTCCCATGTGACCCAGAAAGAAAAAGCGGGTAAAAAAAAAAAAAATGAATGGATGATCTTGCGTCTTTTATTCTTACTACCAAAAACAATACACTTACTTTGGCTATCATTTATTAAAAACAGTATATATATATATATATATATATATATATATATATATATATATAAAATCAAAAGAAAGAGGAAGCATCTAGGTGATAAGTCTGCTGCTTTCAGTACAAAGAGTCATGTTAAGTCAGTAGGTGACATCAGTTGTTCAGAACTGTATCAGATTTAAGTGATCAGATCTGAACGTGTTTTCAGTCCAACCTGTCTGCTTTTTATACTTTCACTGTCCACTTGTGATTTGATCAGCCAAGATGCTGGTCAGTACCAATGTCAACAGTACCTCAGAGTACATCTTATCTTAATCTTGACTGCTGTGTTTTTTTCTCTTCTAAACAGTTTCAAACATGCATTTAATATCTATTTCCCTTCCCCCTTAAAAGAATATGGTTGACATTAAGCTTTAAAGCAAACCATGTTTGGTTAACCAGCAAAAGGGTGAGTTGTTTGACAGGAACCCTTGGATGAAAAATGAACTGCACATTTTTTCAAAGGATTCATATAGCCCCTTTTTGCATCTTCCTTTGCATAAAAGATATTCCATTAAAGATGACAGGTTTTGTCATATATAAAGCACACCAGACTATAAGGCACATTGTTGTGCAGCTCCCAATTTTTGTAACTTCACGTGGACCGCGCACGCTGTGCTCCATTCAAAATGGATGATTTTGGTGCTCTAGCGGAGCTGGTTTGCCTGTATCAGCATTTATATGAGCCCTGTATGAGAGATCACAAAGATAATCAAATGGTTCAAAACTCACAGAAGAATACTGAACCAAAGTAAGCGTAAAAAATAAACACCAACATTGCTTGCTCAGGTCTGCATGCTGTCTGCGCGACACTACAAAGTGTGACTATAACTGAGCATTAATGCTGCAAGCAGTGCAGCTTTGCAGCTTCCCAAAGTCCTACTAAAACATTACGACTTCTTACATATATAAGGCGCTCCGGATTATAAGGCGCACTGTTGTTTTTTGAGAAAATTGAAGGATTTTAAGTGTGCCTTATAGTCCAGAAAATATGGTATATAAATTACTAATATAGTTTTTTATAAAAAAAGTTTTAATTTTTTTTTAAGCCTGGTACCAAATGATCCATGGACTGGTGCTGGTCCTTGGTCCAAAATTGGAAACTTCTGTTGTAGAAGATATTCGTAGTTTGTTCAGTGCAACCCCCCGTCCCCATCCCATACCCCCCCAGCTCCCCATACGCACACACAAACAAGCCCCCCCTAATGGTCAGTGCTTTCATGCAATCCATGTCTGTTTTCAATGTGACAGCGTAAGATCAAAGATTTTTTAAACATATGGAACATGAGACTGTGATGCTGGGGACCTGATCCTCTTGGTTTCTCAAGGGTTCAGGTGGTCTTTTGAAGAGAGTGAAATAGAGAGTGATGTAACCAGCAAAACAAAAGTGTTTCACACAGACCATTAATCACCAGTGTCATTTATACCACTCACTGGATCACTTGTTTCAATGTGAATAGGTAATGAGTAAGATTTAAAGTAAAGCCAGATTCTGGAAAGGCTTTAGTAGGTTTAGCTACAGATTCTGTTAAAGGTACTCATTGCAAAACATAAAATAAAATTTAAAAAAATTAACCAAAGCTATATCAAATGGTGCAGTTTGAAAGAGGTTGCTCCAGTAGCAATCCAGCTATATTTATATGCAATTCTGAAATGCAGGTATACACTAGTTGTAAACAAAGCATTCAGCTGAATTTGGTGAAAACTATGTGGAAGCTTGAGTCACATGATTGACCTATACTAGGGTGGCTGCAGTCTGTGTAGGTAAACAGATATAACAAATATAGCAGAAGCAGACAAGCGTGACATCTCAGAGAAAACGTTTATATGGAAATGTAAGGGAGAATCTACTCTAAAATTATGGGAAACAACAGCAAATTTTCAGGCTGAAATATTTGAAGCCAGCATGTTGTTGTACACCTGAACAAGTTAGTCTAATATTATAGTTTAGGAATTATATTTTCCAGAAAACGGGTGAAACACAGCCTGTTTTCAAGTCTATTTCAGTTTAAAATGCTTTAAAAACATATCTGCATAATTTGGTCAACAAATCTGAGCGTAAATGCATACCAATATATCAAAATTGTCAAACTTCTCCATCCCAAATGGCTCTTGGACATTGCCACTGGTGACCTATTTTCAGTCACTTTGACTGCTTTTGTAGGTAAACAAATGCACATGGTAGCTGGCAGCCATTCACACATTTTGCTCACAAATGTTAAATTTAAGAAAACATTAACTATTGATACACTGAAAAAAAAATTGTGCTGATTTTGTTTCTTTATCTTGTTTTCTTCTTACCAGTCTTCTTGACATAGGAATGACTACCTTTATGGTAGGACAATAAAATGAAAATTTAGTAAAATAATACAAGTCAGGCCATCTGTATCATCTTCTGAAAAATGATAGACTTTTTAAAAGTAGTTTCACTAGTTTGTCTGAAGTTTGATCTTAGTCGTTAAATTCAAGATACTTTATTTGTCACGTGTATTTACATAAATAGGCTACAGCATACAGTAAAATATATCTTGAATCACTGTGCAAATGATAAGAAAGAATTAGCAAATAACAATTTGAAAAAAAGGATAACAGTAAGTTTAAATTCAAACTGAGTAAAATATATCGACATGCTTTAGGTTAGTTCAAAAGAGAAAAAAATAACTGACATAAAAAAGTTATTTGAAAAAATAAATAAATAAATAAATAAACTGCATTGTTCAGTGAACCAAGGTTAGCCGTACCAAGCTGATGGTGTATGTGTGTAGAACAGAGTCTGATAGGATGTTCACAAAGTTTGTTCCAATGCAATGTAAAGTGTAACCATACCATCACTTTGACTATTACTACAACATGTAGTAATAGTAATATACATTACTACTGCTACTGTTGACTGCAGTAAGTTTATTAGGGGTGGGAATATTCAGGCACCTCACAATTTGATTGGATTACAATTCAGAGGGCTGTGCTGTGATTATAAAACAATTAATAATGCATCTTGATACATCAATAATCGGAATACAGATACAATCTTTTAAAATTAGTTAAATGCTTTTTTTTAACGTGGCAAACTAGTTGAGAATTAATCTGACTTTTCTTCATCCGTGTCTTTCTCTTTTCCACTCTCCCTTAAAGTTCAGCCTGGTTAAGAACCTGGGCAACAGTTGTTGTATCTCAGTCTCTCCCATCTCACCAGCTGACGCTTGGACCTCCTTCAGAGTGCTCACAGTTGTCTTAGTGGTCTCACTCTCTATTGTCTTTTCTCATGGTCACTCAGTTTGTGAGGATGGCCTGCTCTTGGTAGATTTACACAGGTCCCATATTCCTTCCATTTCTTGATGATGGATTTAACAGAACTCCTGGGTGTCAGGCACAGTGGGGAAGACTCATCTTAAAACTAATTTATTAAAATAAAATAAACAAAACCAAAAGGCGTCATGGCAGCAAAAACACTAACATAACAAACAGGCTGACGTGGCAGCAAAATCAAAAACTAAGTTTAAACATAAAGTAACGAGGCATGGAGAAGAAACAAGTACCAGGGAAACAAGAGCAATGATCCAGCAATGTGTGGCAGAGATGACCGGGTTTTTAAACAGGAGGTGATTGGAAAGTGGGCACAGGTGAAGCAATTAACAAGACTTGAGACAGGTGTAGATGGGCGTGGCAGAAAGGCAAAAGAGTGACTGGGGAGGAGTGAATAGTGACAGCAAACACAAACAGGAAAAACTAAACTGAAACAATAACTTCAAACAGAAACAAGATAATAACAAAAACAACAAACCAAAACACAAAAACTCAAATCCTCACACTGAGGATGTTTAGGGTATTGGAAATCCTTTTGTATCCATCCCATGAATTGTACTTTTCAAGAATATTTTCTCTAAGTTGAATTTGTCATGGTGTGGGGTGAAGGAGGCGAACCCAGTATGCAGACTCATGATGAAAATAAACTAATTTATTTAGAAACAAAAAACAAAGAGCTGACGGGGCAGCAAACGAAACCTAAACTAAACCAGAAACTAAACAGGAACAAGACAACCAGGACACAAGGGGCATCAAGAAGCTACAACAACCAGAAAGACAGTACATAGGGGAAGCAAGGATACGACAATGAACCAGCAAGTAAGTGGAGAAAGTGACCAGGTTTTAAAGACAGGATAAGGATGGAAAGTGAGTACAGGTGAGTGATTACAGTTGTAGTCAGGTGGAGATGGGTGTTGCAGGAAAACCAGAGACTGACTGAGGATGAGTGAATGTAGCAGGAAACACAGACACGAGGAACAAGAACTGAACTAAGACCAGGATAAACACAGAACCCAAGTAATCAAAACACAGAAAATGCAATATAAACCCAAACCCTGACAGAATTAGGACAGTTACTTTAAAGGGTGTGAATATTTATGCAATCCTTTATTATTTATATTGGCCATGATTGATTTATGACATCAATAAAAAACATAAAAGATTCAAGGGGGAGAATACTTTTTTATGGGACTCTAGTTAAAATCTTTGTCAACGCTTGCTGATGGTCCTTAGTAGTAGTGGCAGCTTGCAGCCACCACCAGCTGTTTTTTTTGTCTTCTTTCTCCTCAGACTCTTGTCATGTCTTTATACATGTTGAAGTACTTCTCAGCACTTAGGTTAGAAGTAATTCATTAGGTTTTAGTGGGCCTGGACCCAGGAGTGCAGATCAACTTGTGGGGCTCGGGTCAAAATTTAAAGATTTTGCAATAAAACAAAAGGCAAAAACAAATAGGGAGCTAAAAGTACATGGTAGCAAAAAATACAGAGAAAACCAATGAAACTCGAGGGAAATAGAGGAGAACCAGACAGGGCAGACAAGTACAAAGCTCCATCTTATATTAAAGGTCTTCTTGTTCCATGTTTTCCTAACAGAGCACTTCGCTCTTAGAGTGCAGGTTTAACTGTGGTTCTTAGAGTTTCTAAAAGTAGAACAGGAGGCAGAATATTCAGTTACCATGCTCCTCTGAGGTGGAACCGTTTTCCAGTTTCTGTCCATGTACCATGGTGAAACATATTGAGTAAAATGTGCTATCACTTTAAAAACATGTGTGTGTGTGTGTGTGCCCACAGATCCTGTAAGCAACAAATGGAGGTTTCCTTTTATGTGGAATTTCCTTTTTTGAAAGTTCTCAGCCCTGGGGATTCCATACAGCACTTATCTGTGTATTACATATGCAAACTGCCAAACTGCATCAAAATAGCATGGGTGTGTGTGCATATGTTCATGTGAGGAAGAATGAGCCAGCATCTGGATCCACTCCAGTATTATCAGCAAATTACTGATCAAAGCCAAATAGTCAAGCCATGACTGCAATGTCATGCACATTATTTAGATGTGCTAAATTTATGCAGACACTTAGACACATTAACCTAAAGCTCAGCAAAATACAGTATGCCTTATGGAGCTTTGACAAACTGAGCTGTATTTCACTACTAGTTTATTTGTGAGTTCAGGGAATATGAAAAGCCACAAATACAACTTCTGAAGCTTATAAGTATTCTCTGAAACAAGTGGTTGTGGCTGTAAAGAAAAAAAGGACCAAGATTCAAATTGACAGAAACCAACCCTGAGACCACTACAGAGCTCAACTTTCACATGATTGCAAAATGGCAGAAAGACCACAAAGGATACATGTAGTGATTCTTATAAGATATTTAGAGTTGAAAAAGTAGTTTCTGGATGTCAAAGAAGCTCCGTCAGGTCATTGAAAATTGGTACAGTTCAGTTTCTGGTCCATTTGAAATCAGAAGATAAATTCTAATGTTTTGATCATAGACATATGGCCAGCTAAGAGGACACCAGACATTTTCTTTAGATCATCACAATAAATTTGCCCTTTCTTTTAGAATTCACATTATTTTCTATTGTAGAGTATAGCATCTGGGATGTTCTGTCTTACCTCATCACTCATTTTTCTCAACAGTGTTATTGGTTTTGTTTTAAAAAGCTTAAAATGTCCTCAGTACTTGACAAGTTTGGACTGAGTGTAGAACAGTTTACCACAGGCACTCTTACTACGGAGCCACGCTATCGTGATGTGTGCACAATGTGGCTTTTTTAATTAACTTCATCAGGAGCTGATTATCATCTGAGCATAAAAGGTTGATCTGAGGAACAATCTTCGCTGGTCTGTTGGTTTTAACATGATGAAAAGTCCGAGTCTCCTCTAATATCTTGGTGTTATTTCCTCTGTGTGAATCCAAGAAATAAGGATTGCTACTAATACTAACTTGTCACTGTCTACAGATGTCCTTGTACTCCTTCTGGTGTTTCTTTCTTGGGTGTCATCCTCCTGGTTCCTCAGTGGATTTGTTCAATGTCATTTTGTTCTCTAGCCTACTCAAATTTTTCTCCTTGAGTGAGTCACTTCACCTGAAGATCCTCCTAGAGCACACAGACGAAGTCAGCCCAGCCTTAACCTACCACCTGCCTGTCCCACTTTCTCCATGCTCGCTTGCCACAATACTCACCTGCTCTAGAATCTTCCAGTACCTGGAAACACAAAGAAAGACTGAAAGAAAAGATCACTAATCTGAAAGCTAATAATCATTATACTTACCTGGAAACTGTCTATAACCACTACCTTTGCTTTCTGTCCGCAGATGTTCCCTGCCAGCCATTCCTGTTCCATCCAGAAAAAAATACTTTTTAACTCTAACATGCTTTCTTTTTAGATTGTTTCAGTCTTGGTAACACTGAACTCTGTGAATCTAAGAAGCTATAAGTATATTAATATTACTACTTTACAAATGGGTTGTTTTAGGTGGCTGTTGAAGTTACACCCTCCAGTATGATTTCATATCCATTTTACTGGACTTAAGTTTGACTATGTGCCTTACACTTACTGTAATACATATTCAGAAAACAAAAAAAAAGTTGCTGTTACACAGGTTAGACTAGACATAGTATACAGTGTGCTAAACAAAGCCCATTATTTTCAAAATTATCCTGAGCTATAAATGCATATGCCCATTAATTCTATTGATACTTACTAGGGCTACCACTGATGACTATTTTTATTTTAAGTAATCTATTGACAAATTTTTAAATTCATCTAAATGTCACAGCTCCATCTGTTCCTGCCACGCCTCTTGCCTCTAGTCATGCCACAGCCAAGTAACTTTCCACTCATCCCAGTTCCAAGCCACGCCCATGTTACNCATGCCCACACAATCACAGTCATCTGCTTCACCTGTTCTGCCATGCATATATACTCACAGCTCCCAGTCCTTCTCTGCCAGATTATTGAAAGCCTCACAGTTAGT
>NC_051431.1:29491483-29505398 GCF_001649575.2 Kryptolebias marmoratus | reverse complement strand
CTGCACCTAGCCTCCAAGCTAAGGAGGACTTACCTATTCTGGTCCCGATCCACGACGGTCACGTGAGTGCGCTGTTCAGAGCCTCTGGTCCCGCTCGGTGTCTGTCCATAATAAAATCCTTAAAACTTCGTTACTGTGTTGTGAGTCTGAATCCTGTCAAGTCCTGCCTTGTCACTAAATGACTATTTTCCCTCCAAAAAGCAAAATTGATCATTTCATCTTTGTTCATTTTTATTGTTAACAGTGAAGTTAAGCATTTACTGTGTACCAAAACATAGAACGTGTCAGGATTCGGTTTTGTATGTTTCTTTTTGTATTTAGTGTTTTGTTTCTGGTCTCTTTTTGGGTTTGGGTTTGTTGTCTCTTTTGTTGTTTTCTTGTGGTCTTGTTCTCTGTGTCTGTCAGTATTCACCTCTCCTCTGTCTGTCACTGGTTTACTTGTCATGACCATCTCCACCTGCTCCTGGTTTTGTAATCATCTCAACTGTGCCCACTTTTCCAAATTACGTCCTGTGTTTAAAACCTGGTCATTTCCTCCACTCACTGCTGGTTCATTGTCACGTTGTCGTTTCATGCTCTGTCCGATTGTCTCGTCTCAGGTTTGCTCATATCTCGTTCCTGGATTCTGTTATGTTTAGTTTGCTGCCACGCCAGCCTTTGTTTTGTGTTTTCTTGTAAATAAATAAGTTTATTTCCCGTTTTGGAAATGAGTCTGTGCTCCAGGTTTTCCTCCTTTTTCACCCACCATGACAGAATGTAAACAAGAAAAATATAAAATAAAGGTTTATAGTAACAATTGTAGCATGACAAATGAAATTAAACTAGATTTATTTATGTATTTACTGTTAAAAAGCCTGAATATTCAGTCTGTTGAATGGATAATATTGGTAAGAATTGCAGCAAACTGTTGTGAGAAATCCTTTCGCAGAAATTCAGTCACATGGTTTTGCTGATCAGTAAGAGAAAGAAAAACATACAACTTAACTATTTAAAATGGAATAATGGAAAATACAACCTCAACAAATATTCTTTAACTTAACCTATACTTTTCATATCATACTTATAAATTGTATTTAATAACTAAGTATTATGTATGAATTTGTCTAATTCAAATTGTATTTATTTAGCAATTACTATTATCTAAACAATGAGCATTTTTTCTTAAAATAAAAAAAGGAAAAAAACAAAACAACTGGACTATTATTTTGTAGTTGAAGTGATTTTGCCACTCAGTCAGGAAGCTTTCTCATTTCAAAACTGGAGAGTGTGCAGTTCCAAGCTTGAAACTGCATGAGATGTTCCATACAAGCTAGATTCACATTCAGTCATTAGAATCTTTGTTAGCCAATTTACACAGCAGAAAAGGCTAACATTTCTGTTGTTTCATCCCATTTGTATGCACGAAAACAGTGATTGAATTCTCTGACACCAAAACCTTTAGAAGTTTTAAGATCTGTGTGAAATGGCACATGCATACTACAGACATCTGCAGTCAATAATTTTTATGCACTTGCATAAGTAAATGAACAACAGTAACAACAGTGGATAGCAGAGTGCTGTTTGTGCTACTCAACCTTTTAAATGTGTAGCAGCAACCCAACCTCACTGTCGGTCCAAACAAAGGTATGTGTATTCACTGTTTTTGGTGTAACTGCTTTCATGCATGAGAGACCAAATTTTTTGCGTGCATGCATCAACATTGGAAAATCTGTAATGTGTCCAGGAGATTGTTCACATGTAAACAGACCCCTAGCCTGGCTTACAACAGAGATGCTTTGGTCACATGCATGAGGGTGTGAACTAGATGGAAAATAACTGGATATCAGGTTTAATGCTCCAATTGTTTTGCTTTTTATTATTTATTTATTGGATTTGCCATGTCCTGGATGACTGAGGAAATACACCAGCATTAAATGTGCTTAAATCAGGAATGTTAAAACACATAGGTGTTGTGTACTCAAGTATAGTTTTTCCTGCTGCAATGGACAAAAAAGGAACAAAAAGAGGTCAAGACAATTTCTTTTAGCATTTGCTTAAAACAACAGAGGTTAGGGGGAAAACAAAATGAAATTGATGAGGGAACAGAACTTGCTAAAACACTGGTCCAGCACAGTGTTAGTCAATCAAATGTGAGCTCAGTTACTAGTCTAAACGTTTCCTTAAACATTTAATCAGTGAAAAAGGTAGGGCATTTAGCAGCTCAAAAAACACTTATGGTGGGTTTGTTTTTTCTTGCCAGCTTATGAGAGCCTGTTTGCATCATTCTTCTGCTAAGCCAAAACAAAAATTGCAGAGAATACAACACCTTTTGATTGTCATCTACCTTGAAGTACTTCCAAACTTTAGACCTCTTTGGCATTTGAAAATTCTTAAAACTTAGTTTACTGACTATGCTTTTCCACTATGATAGTTTGAGCTGATGTGAACTTGTTTAACTTATGCAGCATGTACCAGTGGTGTGGAGAAAAACAATTCTTGAAATTCTAGTTGAGTGTCACAGCTCCATCTGTTCCTGCCACGCCTCTTGCTTCTAGTCATGCCACAGTCAATTAACTTTCCACTCTCCCAGTCTCAAGCCACGCCCCGGTTTCCATGCCTACGCCATTAGTCTCATCTGCTTCACCTGTTCTTGCCTGCATAAATACTCACAGTTCCCAGACACTCACCGCCAGATTATTGAAAGCCTCACAGCCTGTAGATGTCCAGCATTCTTTCCATGTCCTTGCCTGATCTCGACCCTTGCCTGTCTCACGACCCAGTACCCTTATTGGATACTGCTTCGGACTCTGATCTCTGGTTGCCGACCTCGCTTCGCCTATCTGGACCTCGCCTTTTGGATTCTCCCTCTTTGGATTTGGCTTCTGACTTCTGACCCACCGGTAACTACTTTCTGCCTGGACCTGGACTTCCCCTCTCGCCTCAGCCCTTTTCAGACAAGCCCGTCTGCACCTAACCACCACTCTAAGGAGGACTTACCAGTTCCGCTCCCGAACCAAGACAGTCACGTGAGTGCGCTGAACCAAGACTTTGATCCTGCTCATAGTCCACTCAGAATAAAATCCCTAAAACTTCGTCTGTGTGTCGTGAGTCTGAATTCTGCCAAGCCTTGCCTTGTCATTGAGATGTTTAGGAAATTAGGATAAATTTATGAAAACTATATATCTACTAAAATTATTGACATTGATTACTTATCATAATCAACATCATTATGCCAACTGTTTGCAGTGGCCCTGATACTTTATACATATATTCCATGTCTGTGTATACTTGGTCTTCATCAGTAACTTTCAGTCAGTATAGATAGTCTCCAATCCTGGTCTTTGAGGGCCACTATCCTGCATCTTTTACTTGTTTCTCTGCTCCAACACATCTGATTTGAAACAATGGGTGATTAACAGGCTTCTGCAGAACATGAAGAGGTAATTTAACCACTGAATCAGGTGTGTTGGAGCAGGGAAACATGCAGGATAGTGGCCCTCGAGGACCAGGATTGGAGACACCTGGTATAGATGAAGGGATGGTAACTCGGGTTTCTTTTCCACAAGCTCAGCCTGGCCCTACTCAGTTCAAAGTCTTTCCTTTGGGTGATCCTGCCTATTTTCAGGTCTTTTTTTTTTTTTTTTTTAAGTGCCTACCAGGCTGGGGTTCCCAAGCATACCAATTGGACCCTATTTACTGTCTCTGACTGGCGGAGGGAAGATGGTCTCAACTTGGCTTTGGCACCAAAATCCAGCCAAGGGATGGTGAGTGTTTTGTGACATTATTTCACTTATTTAGCTGTTGGTGATAATCTTGCTTTGAACATGGATATTTGAAAAGTAACACTGTTGTCTCCTACATGCAGACAATGAGCTAGCTTGCAAACCATCCAGGCCAACTCGGGGCTCTGTCACTGTCTTAAAACAATTGTATTTGAGAGCAAACCATAAAATCAGCATGTCAACATCTACTGGTTATTTCACTTGCATATTGCAATTCCATGCTGTACAAGTACTTAAGGTGTGTGTGTATTTTTGTTCAAGAATCCCTTTTGACATGAGACATATATTCATCCACCTCACTCAGGCTGGACTCTCCAGCTCCCTTCCCTCTTCAGTAGAACCAGCAGCACCGTCAGATTCCAGTACAACACGTCAATGAATAAACTGGTAAAAACAAAACAATAAACACGTTTCACACATTGACAATTATTTACCACAGTGAAAAAAAGCACAATGTGCATTTAAGTAGAATCGAAGTACTCCCTTTCGAATGTACTTGAAGTATAACAGTAGGAGTACTTGCATATAGATTCAACTCAATTGTATGTGTGGATTTATTTACTGGCTACAGCAAACACAAATTTGTGAACTAGCCCTTGTAAAATCTAATGAAGTGAAGCAAAGCTACATCAAAAATGTCCTTAAGTACAACAAAATCTTTTCATTTTCCATCACTGGCTTTTAGCTGCAAGTGTATCTCCCACAATTTAATTTTTATCTATTTTATACAGCAACAGATGTGCTGAACACAGTAATTTTGACTATCATTGCTCGTTTTTCTAAATCAGCCCAGTTTAAATTTAATTTAAACTTACAAAAGTGACAGTAAGCCAGAGGAGGAACCAGAACCATTGCCGGTCATATCTTCTCTGGCTTAAGTCAGAAATCTCATGGACTTTGTCCTTAGTGCTAATGATAGGGACTTGATTGAGGCAGTAGTGGAGGACTGGATTGTCCTCCAGTAGTTCTGGAGGACAATCTGATGCTGTCTGGAGAAAAAGTACTTCTTTTAAGAAGATTTATTTCCAGGAAGGCAATGACCCAAAGCATTGAGTAGACAACAGGTGAATGTTCTGAAGTGGCCGAGTCAAAGCCAAGACCTAAATCCAAGACAATTTGTGGCTTGACTTGAAAAGGGTTGTTCCTACCTGATCCCCACACAACCTGACGGAGCTTGAGCAGTTTTGTAAAGAAGAATGGAAAAATGGTAAAATTCCAGTGTCCAGATGTGCAGGGCTGATTAAGACATATACCCACAGACTCAGTGCTGTGATTGCAGCCAAAGCGGCTTCTACTAAAAACTGATGTGAAGGGTTGAACACTTATGCAGTCACTTTTTTTCATATTTTTTTTTATTTAATTGCATTTATTCTGTAGAAATTTGATTTCACTTTGACATTGAAAAAGGATTATTTTTTTGGAAATATTTTGTCAAAAAATGCCAACTTTTATAGCCTGTGGTTGATTTATGACAACAATAAAAGCATAAAACATCCAATGGAGTGAATACTTTTTAAAGACTAGGCACTGTACATGAGAGCCCATTATTTTGGTTTAAAAGCCTCATCCAAGCAGCATATTGTAGTAGTATATGGAGATAAAGATGCTGCTTAATCATTTGCCCACCACCTATGCTGATAGTTATTTTTTTTAAATGTCTACTTACAGAATGAATTGAACTTTTTTGTCAGAACTGTCAACTGAGGACACATTTAGTGTAACAGAATTACATGTTATCTATTGATCAGAATAATCAGAAAATGTTTGAGCAGCACTGCTTAAGTGAGGAGGGGAGATGTAAATGGTTGATTTGCAAATTTATAGTTCTTTTTATTTATTTTAATTTACTGCTCTGCTTATGATAATTGAGTCAAAGGTCAGGATTCTTGTGGTTCAAAATAAAAACTAAACAATTTTCATAAAAATAAAATTTGTTCCATTTTTAAATAATTTTTCACCAAAATATTTTTCCTGTTCAATCAGTAGTATTAAGTACATTTGTCAAAAGCAGGTTGGAAAGAAGAATACTAATGGCTTGCACTTTATATAGCGCTTTATCTAGTCCAAGGACCCCAAAGCGCTTTACACTACATTCATCCACACATTCACACTGATGGTGGTAAGCTACATTGTAGCCACAGCTGCCCTGGGGTGGGCTGACAGAAGTGAGGCTGCCATCACACCGGCACCACGGAGCCTTCTGACCACCACCAGAATGAGCTTTGGTTAGTTTGATAGTCCTATTCAGACTCTTTTCCATCTTATTTTAAATGTATTGCACCAATGGCATTTAGATCCATTGCCTGACTAATGGGAAATAACTAAATGCAGTCTTGGTCTAAGGGTCAGCTGCACTTGATTGAAATCCGAGTAATATCGTTGGTACACTCTGTAATGCCCTCAGTCTTTCACAGGGCCATTGAGGAATAGAACTGAGAAAAATAATGACATTTATGAAGCTGTCCAGTAAGCCAAAGTGACAACTTCAACAAGGCATCCAAAATATGGCCTCCAGGAATCTGCAGTGACCTGGATATACTGAGTATGTAAAACTCATTAGGCAAGTTTCAGTGATGTTGCACTAAACCTTCCCCTAGAGTGTCACAAAATGGTCTGAGCTTTGATCAAGATGTCGTTTTCAGGGCCACAATGCTCCTGCTATTGAACAGTACTGCCTGTTGCATTAAGTGTGTGTAGATGTGTGTGGGGTGTGTGTGTGTGTGTGTGGGGGGGGGGTGACTGGCACTGTGTTACTGCCCTTGTAAAGATTCTCATGTGGTGAACAGACTGAGTTCACAAAGCAGACACTAAGTCTATCACCGTGCCAAAGAATTTAAGAATTAACACGTGCCAGGACAGGCTCTGTTCCCCTTAATTTCAATGGACACATAACTACAAGGCTAAAAAAAATACATAATTAAAAAACACATGAAGTCCTCTCAGCAGTAATGCAGGACAGAAACAGTCACTGAGGACAATGACAGAATAGTTTCAGTTCACTTTAAACTAGCCTTTCTCCACTTAAAGTTTCAAAAGGGCTACTTCATTAATTTATTAAAAATGTTTTGTGTAGGACTACGAATGTGGTGTAGTGGTCAGACGTTATTTTATATGCAAGGAGGAGCCAGTGCCACGAGATCCAAGAGAACAGAAGCCAACTGTGGCATTCTGCGAGTTTGCTTCCTGGTTTACCCATTCCAGTTCCTGATTGGTTGGCAGACTAATCATCTTCAGCTGCGGCAGATCAGGATCATCAGTGCTCCGGGTATTTAAGGCTGCGGTGAAGATCAGGCCAACGCTGAAGCAACGCCTGCTATGGGTAAATGCACCTCAGCCTCTAGCAAATTATGTTACCTGAGTTTTGCTCATGTTTCGTGTCTCCTGTGTGTGCTTAGACACTTCTGCTTCCTGGAGCTCATCTGATCTGTGTACCTTGCCGCCCTCATCGAAGGAGTTCTTTCTGAGCCACTCACCTGATCGGATCCACGCTGTGCCTGTCTGCCTCCACCAAAGAATCAACTTACCTGTGGAACGTGTGCCTGTGAATACTTACCTCTGTGTCTGGAATCAACGAAGCTGGAAACAACCTTCTGTAAATACTCACCACTGGAGTCCTCGCTTCACCCTCCTCTGTGTGGAACTCACTTCCTTTATCAATAAGCACTGGACCTTTTCTACAATTTGTAAGAACAATCTCCCTGCTGACCTCCACAAATACTTACCTGTTACCTTCCCTTCCAGATTCGATCCCGCTCCTATCCTGCACTGTAAATAAAACCACTTACCTTATCTTGTCATCTACTGAGTCTGTTTGTCACCAAGTTGCTCACCCTTGACTAATTCTGTGAAACCTGATACCAACAAACAAGGCTTATAGGTTTTAAAACTGTTTATACCAACGACTGCACTAAATTGGAGGTCCTAGGCTAGTAAAGTAGTGAAGCTAATAAAGCCAATGGTAAATAATACACTCATCAGTAAATTGTCAGAGTAATCAAAATCCACTGCATGAGTTCCCTCACACAACAATTCTGAATACATGTCTTTTAAGCATATTCATGACGTTGTCCATGGTGTAAATTGACAAACAGTGCAATTAAAGAACAAGCAAAAACATGAAAGTGCAGCTATCAGTTGCAATATGAAGGACATACCAGCTCATCCAAACCTTTTTATGATCGGATAAGTAGACTTCACAACTACCAAGACTATTACTACTAAGATTTCTTTGATGGAAGTGTTTTTTTTTATAAAAATAAGATCAAATGTGGAGCCATAGTCTGAGAGTTACACCATGGACAACTTACTGTGTACTACTTGTCTAACAGACAGACAGGCACAATCTAGGTACCAATAGGTTTGACATTCCTATGTTACTTGAATGTCAAGCCAGAGCATAGACAAGGTTTTAACCTTGACCTTTGATCCTATGACCTTGAAATCAATAAGGACCATCCTTGACCCATGACGTGTCCAGTTCTACAGTTTGACATTCCTACATTACATGGTTGCAGAGTTAAGCACGTTGTCACCTATAACCTTGACCTATGACCGGATCACCACCACAATTCATTCACTTGTTTGTTGTGACAGCCCCAACATATCCTGAATATTTTATTCAAATCTATTCACAAGTTTTTAAATAACCTTGCTGACAGATGGACAGACAAACAAACAAACCAGTACTACCAAAACCATAATAATGCTTGGCAGAGGTAGAAATCTTATTTAAACATTACAATCACAGGTCTGTAGTAACATAGGCCCCTATAAGAACTCTGTGGAAGGAAATGCCAGCACTTTGACCCAAACGACTCTAGTTCGTACCAAGAAGATTACACTGGACAATAAGAAATTGGAAACACATTCCCTGGTTAGATGAGTTTCTGCAATGTTTTGATGCATATTACCTTTGAAATCAAAGTGGGTAAATTTACTTTTGACCACAACCGTACAACTAAAGTAGAATTTTTTTTATGTAAGTCAGAAGGCTAGTAAATGAAGGTTTTGACTAAATATGATAAAAAGTGTTCCAGTGTGACCTTTAGCCACACTGGAACCTTTAAAAACATTCTCTGACTGCTTTCTCTGTTATTTGATATTTGTCTCGTTTGCTAGATAATATAGGTTCTCTTTTATTTTCTGAGTTATACTCTTTGTACATATTGCATTTATACAGAGTTCTGAAGCAGAAAATACACAATACATGTAGACTGAAGAAAGGAGGGAGTAGTTAAATCTTTAAAGCTGGAATAATTTTCCCCAAACCTCAGAGGACAATCCAGCTAATTCTGCTGTTATGTTTTGTCAAATACAATGACATCACTGTTGTGTCAGTTTCGTAATATGTGTAGTTGAGAATGAGCTCCATGGTACTTTCTGCAGAGCACAGTCAGCTGTTGGTCTGCTTTAGTTTCATGACGGATAGGTGGTTGAGCTATTGGCGCAAATTTTCAGCACAGCTGCAGTAAATGATACCTCACTGCAGCCAAAACAGGCACTTAAAATCACCTCTATATATGGGAAAAAAGTGCATTGGCATGATGCAATATACATGCACAATATATATTAACACGTTTTTTGTTTTTTTTACTAATTCAGACATGTAAACATCAGAAATCAAATGCATTTCGAATGTTACCAACACATGCATTATCTCCGAACTCTGGGTTATATATGATATAATATTATTGTAAATTAAAATATCTATGACTAATTTAGGATGAAAAGGTTTGGCAACTCTTGATTTTAGCTGGTCCAAAAACATAGTTAAAACACATAGTAATCCTTACACAGTGAGATGTATGCCTTGAAGTAAACTGGACTATTCATCTATCTATTCTATGAGGAAGAGAAATGATTTCCATTATTCTTCTTTAATTTCCTGCCAACAACTTGATAGTGTGGAACAGGTATTGCATAATGGGGAATCTTAGAGATGGTTACATACACTATGAAGCAGCATGCAAATGTTAAATTCTTATTTTAGTTTCCCCTGTAGTTTTTATTATAAAGTGGTTATTAGTGATCTTGACCTTTGATCCCATGAACTTTGAAATCAACAGGCATCATCTTTAACCCATGAGGTGTCCAGCTGTTGAGTTTAACATTTCTACATTACACTGTTCAATAGTTAGAGAACAAGGTCAACTGTGATCTTGACCTTTGACCTATTTTCTTCTTCTTTTTCTTTCAGCTGTTCTCTTTTCAGGGATTGCTGCAGCAAATCATCCTCCTCCATCTAACTCTGTCTTCTGTGTCCTCTGTCCTCACTCCAACTACCTCCATGTCCTCTCTAACTGCATCCATATATCTCCTCTTTGTCTTTTTCTTGTCAGCTGCATCTCTAACATCCTTCTACCAATATCTATCCTCTGCACATGTCCAAACCATTTCAGTCTGGCCTCTCTAACTTTATCTCCCAGTCATTCGACCTGTGCTGTACCTATGATGACCTCATTCCTAATACCTTCATCCTTGTCCCTCCCAAGTAGAACCTCAACATCTTCAGCTCTGCCACTTACAGTTCTGTCTCCCTTCTTTTTGTCAGTCCCACTGTCTCCAAACCATACAGCATAGTTGCTCTCACTACTGTCTTGTAAGCCTTTCCTTTGACCTTTGCTGCCACCCTTTTGTCACAAATCACTCCTGAAACTTTTCTCCATCCACTCCATCCTGCCTGGACTCTCTTCTTCACTTCTTAACCACACTCCCTGTTTTCCTGGACAGTTGACCCTAAGTACTTGAAGTCCTGCACCTTTGTGACCTCTGCTCCTTGTAGCCTCAATGTTCCACCTGCCTCCCTCTCATTCACACACATACTCTGTTTTGCTACAGCTGACTTTCATCCCTCGTCTTTCAAGTGCATATCTTCACCTCTCCAAGTTCTCTTTCACCTGTTCCCTGTTTTCACCACAGATCACAATTTCATCTGCAAACACCATAGTCCATGGTGATTCCTCCCTGACAGAGCGAACAAGAAGGGGCTCAGAGCTGATCCTTGATGCACTCCCACCTCCACATTGAAACTATCTGTTACTCCTACAACTAACTTCACCATTGTCCTGCTGTCCTCACACATGCCGTGTACCAGTCTAACATACTTCTCTGCAACTGGGATTTGCCTGGTTAAATAAAGGTTAAAAAATAAATAACTCCAAATTTCCTCATACAACACCACAGCTCCTCCCTTTGCACCCTGTTGCATGCTTTTTCTAAATTTACAGAAACACAATAAAGTTATTTTTGACCCTCCTTGTATTTCTCCATCAGCATCCTCAAAGCAAATATGGCATCTGTGGTGGTCTTTCTTGATATAAAACCATACTGCTGCTCACAAATAGCCACCTTTTGTCTAAGTCTAGCTTCTACAACTCTCCCAGATCTTCGTGTGGCTCATCAACTTAATTCCCCTGTAATTGAAAAAACTTTGTCCACATGGTCTTGAAATCAACAGTGATTACCCATGAAGTGTCCATCTGTGGAGTTTAACATTCCTGTTATACAGTTGCAGAGTTAGAGCACGTACTCATCTGTGACCTTGACCTTTGACATTGAACTTTGGCCAGATCACCACCAAAATTTATTCACTTGTTCCTTGTAACATGTTTAATGTTTCCTGAAAATTTCATGGAAATTCATTCATAACTTTTTGAGTAATCTTGTACACAAACAGACAGGCAGACAGACAAACAGATTCTACAGAAACCATAAACTCCTTGGTGCAGGTAATGATACATTGTAATATTTTAGTTTTGACTTTTGAAGAGCTCAAAAATGTAATTTTTAAAGATGCTCAATTCTCTCTTTCACTTCAGCTACCTATTTTTTATTTAAGTTTCACATCGGTACCAGAAGTGACCATGGCCTAGTTCACAGGTATTTTACTTTTGATGTAAATCTGGGTCAGGTATTGGATCCAGGTTCATTTTGTTTGGCTGATGCAGTTTTTCAGTTTCTTGCCCTGCTTCTTGAACTTGAGGAATAATTAGTACTATAGTGTGATAATATTCTGGGCATATGCATCTCTCTCTCTCTCTCTCTCTCTCTCTCTCTCTCTCTCTCTCTCTCTGAGTGAATGGCGGAGTGAATGGAGCTACAGACAGGAGTGGGTTTTTTTTTTGAGTCTTCTTTTCTACTTTTTTTTTTAACACTTTTCTCTTCACACAGTTACTTGATCTTTAAGTTTAGTTTTGGTTGATCCAGACTAGTCCAGTAGCTTTTTGCTACCGGTTTAGTTTGGTGTTTAGCATCATGCCCATTGTGGAGGGCGGTGTGGAGTTTGAAAAGCTGACACGTCGGCATGCTGTCAAACTCATACCAACAGTGAACTGTTTAGTAGAGGAGGCAGTCTTAGCTGTTGGAGGAGCGGTAGGTTGTGATAGTGTGAAATCTGCTTCCCGCATAAATGGAGCGATTGTGATCTTTCTTGATAGTACATCCAAAGTGAATGATTTGGTTGAAAGGGGCATTGTCATTCATGACACTTTCACACCGGTTCTTCCGCTGGTTAATCCAGCTAAAAAGATAATCATCTCAAATGCATTATTAAAAACAATCTCCTTGTTAAGGAGTTGTCACGCTATGGACAGCTAGTTTCACCAATAAAGATGGTTTCTTTAGGTTGTAAATCTGTTTCTTAAACATGTCGTGTGTCATAGAAGACAGGTTTTTATGATCCTTAAGGATACAGCTAATGAGCTTAACCTGTCCTTTAATTTCAAAGTAGATGGGTTTAATTATATGGTTTTTGGCTCTTCTAAGAATATGAAATGTTTTGGTTGTGGTGCAGAAGGTCATTTAATTCAATCGTGCCCAGAAAAGCGCAAGAATACACATCTGGTGAATGCTGGCAATGGTAGCTGTTCTTTTGAAACAGGCCGCTGTGCCGCTGAGGCGGGCCACGGTGCCACCGATGCGGACTGTGGTGTCGATGAGGCGGGCCGCGGTGCCGCCAAAGCGAGCCACGTAGCTGCTGGGGGTCTCACGGTAGTCGGTGCGGGTTTTGATGTTGCTGGGGCCGGGGTTCCTGGTGATCCTTCAAGTGTGACTGTAGAGGAGCAGCCTGAGGTGCGATCATTTACAAATTGTGATCGTTCTAATGAAGTTGATATCACTGATAGTGAGATGAAACAGGATCAATCTGTTAAGAATTTTGATGCAGATTCAGGGGAAAAAAGAAAATTAAGCTGCTGAAATTAAGAAGTTTTTACAAAAAACTAAGAGACTCGGGATGATTAAAGTTGAAGAATATTTTTCAGATTTAAAGATGTTTGTTTAATCCTCTCAGGTTTTAACAAAGAAAACTGGACATTTGGTTGATGATGTGTTAACAGATCAAGAAATATATCGATTAAAGAAAGTGATTTTAAAAGTCAGAACCCAGGCACTTACTGCTGTTGAAGATGAAGATATTTAGAGAAATATTTTACATTCCTCTGTGTTTTTTCTTTTGTTTCTTCATTTCTATGTGTGATTTTAAAATAGGCACATTAAATTTAAATGGTGCCAGAGATGTAGTAAAAAGGGCTGAGTTTTTTAGATTCATGGCTTTAAAGAAAATTGATATAATGTTAATTCAAGAAACACACAGCACTGCTGATAATGAGTGTGATTGGAAGAAGGAATGTGAAGGGGAGGGCATTTTTAGTCATAAGTCCAGTTGTAGTGGTGGCGTGGGGATTGTTTTTTATAAGAATTTTGTGCCTATTTCTTGTAAAGCAGTGTGAGGATCTGGAGTTATGCTGTCTCCACCTGCTGGCGAATCTGAGCACTCTTCCACCACAGCTGTATCTCATCTGCCTGACGAGCTGAACCAGCATTTTAGCCTTCGGCTGAATCCAGGTCTTCCCTGGGTGGCGGAAGGAGGAGCGAGTGAAATAACAAACAAACGAAGGCGGTAGGATTTGATTTTGGCGGATTGTATAAACTGTACATTGACTGTAGCAACATGGCTTCTACATCAGCTGGGAATAGTGGAAATGAAATGGAATGGATGATGTCAAGATCAGCAAGAATGAAAAGAACACTTAGGAAGAGACAAGAAAGGGCAAGAAGTTGGTCGGAAGAAAGTGAAGCAAGAGAAGAAGCTAACAAAAAGACAAAAACAAACGACAGGGCGAGGTCAGGAGAACAGAATGACTTTAATAGAGAAG
>NC_051431.1:29482294-29491383 GCF_001649575.2 Kryptolebias marmoratus | reverse complement strand
TTGAAAAGAATAGTTGGAAGAACAGGTCAAGAATGGAGTCTTAAAGGAATATTAGGAAATGAAGGAAACATAATGGATATTTATAGATTAAGGAAAGCATTATTTATTTTTCTTAAAAATACAAGATTAATAAATAGAATTTAATAGTTGTAAAGAAATGTTGCTACACACTCGTGTACAGTAGGTGGCGGTATGCACCTTAAAGTTGCTTGCAATCTGCCATAATAGGAAAGAAGAAGAAGAAGCAGGTCTTCCCTGGAGCATCGCGCTTAATGGGTCAGATGTTCATTGATCAAAGTTTTTGCCTCGTTCTCATGCTTTGTGCTTCTGGACTGTGGTGCCTTGTAAATACTTACCTGTCTGGACGACATGATCACTTACCTGTGGAACTGCCGGCCGTGGAACATTGGAACCTCTTCCTGGAAAGCTCACAGTGGTACGTCATCTCCTCCAAGCCTCTTCCATCTCCTGCACCTGTAAGAAAGAAGGAACTGTTAACGATAATTGTTCGTTTGTCAACAATTCACTATGAACCTGAGACTCACCTGGCTCACTTCCTTTGCAGATCCTCCTGGTCACATTACCTGTTTCACCTGTAAATAGTGTAAATAAACCACTTATCTTTTACTACGTCTCTGTCTGGTCTCTGGCTACACTCTTCATTGCAATCCTGGTTTATGTCAAGCAGAGGAAATAATTGAAGGTAATTTATTAAAAGTGAGAGCCAAATATGAAAATGTGAGTATAGTTTTTTATGTGTATGCTCCAACTAAATGAGTGGATAGAATGTTTCTATTGAATATTTTAGGTGATACTGTAAATGATTGTAGTGACAATGATTATTTCTTTGTGTGGAGATTTCAATTGCACTGAGAATCTGTTACTTGACAGGAATCACTTAGAGCCTCATACTGAATCCTCTCGGAGGCTCAGGCAGTTGACTGTGACCTCTGACTTTACAGATGTGTCAAGAGCTTTCAATAGGGATCGGAGACAGTTTACATGGAGTCATTCTAAGATAATTTTTTATCCTTGAAAAGATTGGATCATATATATGCATTTAAACATCATTTGAATATTTTTTAAAAATTGTCAAATAATTCCTGTGAGTTTTTCTGATCACTGTCTGGTTTGTTGCTCTGTGTTTATTAAAAATGTTCATATACGGAGTGTTTACTGGCATTTTAATACAGCTATTTCAAATGATTGAGCTTTTATAAAAGCTTTTGAATATTTCTGGGTAAGTCATAAACTACGTAAATCAGATTATTCTTGTGTCCAAAAGTGGTGGTATTATGTCAAATCAAGCAGTTGTGCCAACAGTTCACTCGCAATGTCACCAGAGACATAACCAGATCTATGAGAAGCTTGGAGACTCAGATAGTAGAGCTGCAGGGTTTAGCAGCGAATTTAATAACCAAGGGTTAATAACCAAGAATTTAATAACCAAGATGATCCAAGGGTTATTAAATTCCCTCAAAGCTAAAAAGGCCGTTCTGGCCAACCTGTTGGGTACAGCAGCCAAAGTTCCTAAGTGTAGCAGAGATGGATGCCCCATCTCACTTTTTCTTTGGACTAGAAAGAAAGAAAGAATGGACAAAGGAAGATTGTTCACTCCCTAAACTCTGACTGTGGTTCTACTATCTCAGGTTCTTCTGAGATTAGGAAGTTTTCTGAAAGTTTCTTCAAAGATCTGTTTAAGAGTCAATATTTGGAGAATCCGGATGTGAGCATTGGTTTCTACAAAGGACTTCCTCAGGTGGATGCTGAAGCCAATCGAAAACTGGAGGCTCAGCTCACGCTGCATGAACTGCATACTGCCTTGATGAGCCTAGAGTGGTAGATCCCCTGGCATGGACGGTCTTCCTGTTGATTTCTACAAGTCCTTCTGGTCTGTGATTGGTGAGGACTTGTTGGAGGTGATCACAGGTAGCCTGCAGAGAGGTTGGCTGCCTCTGAGCTGCAGCAGTCATTGCTCTGCTTCTGAAGAAAGGAGGTCTACAGGATCTAAGGAATTGGTGACCAGTTTCTTTGCTCTGTACGGATTACAAGATATTTTCCAAAGTCCTGGCTACCAGACTTAGAGAAGTGATGTCTTTAGTCATTCACAGAGACCAGACGTATTGTGTGCCTGGCAGGTTGATAAGTGATAATATCACTTTAATCAAAGATGTTTGGGAAATCTCCAGCTCAGCTTTTGGCCAGGTTGAACACCAGTGTTTGTGGCAAACTTTGACTGCTTTTGGTTTCAGCTCTGGTTTCATAGCTATGATCCAAGTTTTGTATCGTGGCATTGCAAGTGTACTTAAAATAAATGGAGGCTTAAGTGCTCCATTCAATGTTTTAAGACGAGTGAGGCAAGGTTGTTCTTTGTCAGGGATGCTTTATTCCTTGGCAATTGAACCTTTGCTTCATAAGCTGAGGAAGGATTTGTGTGGTGTTTCTATTCCTTGGTGTAATGTCTCTTTAAAGTTGTCAGCTTATGCTGATGATTTAATAGTTTTTGTAAACACAGAGGAAGATATTGATGTGCTAGTCAATACTGTTTTTCTTTTTGGCTGTATCTCTTCTGCGAAAATTAACTGGAGAAAGAGTGAAGCTGTAACTGTTGGAAGTCGGTTGGGGAATCAACTCAGCCTGCCTGGAGGCCTAGTGTGGATAAAAAAGGTGGGTTCAAGTATTTAGGCATCTTTTTGGGTAATGAAACCTTTGTGCAAAAAAATTGGGAAAATGTATTGGATAATGTTAAAGGTCGACTTTTGAAATGGAAGTGGATTTTACCTAAAATGTCATATAGAGGACAAGTTCTTGTCATTAATAATTTAGTTTCTTCCGCCATGTGGCACCGGTTGATGTGTGTTGATCCTCCAGTTTATCTTTTATCAAATGTTCAAAGGGTTCTGGTGGATTTTTTTGGGGATAAACTTCATTGGATTCCTCAAAGTATTCTATTTTTGCCGAGAGAAGAAGGTGGACAAGGCCTGGCCAGCAGAGGTGCTGCTTTTTGTTTTCAGTTTACTCAGAGACTGCTCACAGGACCCACAGATCTGGTGTGGAGGAGAATATCATGCTGCATTCTTCAGAGATTTGGTGACATGGGTCTGGATTTGCCTCTCTTTCTGATGGACTCCAGCAAACTGAACTCTTCTCTTCTTCCAGGGTTTTATAAGAGCGTTTTCTCTGTGTGGACTTTGCTGAAAAAGGAGAGGCAGCAGCAAGTAGAACCTCTGCAATGACTGCTCCAGGAACCAGTTCTGTTTGGGAGTTTGTTGGATTGTCCTGTTTGGGGAACAACAACCTGGTCCAGACTGCTCCACACTGCAAAGGTTTATTGCCTTGGGAGGGTGGAAGAGATGACTGGACCTCGGCTGGATGATCCTGTTGAGCTCGCTGCTTGTTTGGGAATAAAATCTGTTCGAGCTGTTGGTCAGCTTTTGAGCATCTGGAAACAAAAGTTAGGTGAACATGAATGTTCCCTTTTGACTGATTATTATGAAGGTACTGTGTTGCCAAATCACCTAGACCCTTTTCCATCCATCAGACTGTTTCCTGGTTTTAAGAACTGCTCTGGTCCTTTATTGGATTTGGTGGACGGTAAAAGAAACTCCCTAGAGGGAGCTTCTGGAAAAATTATTTATAGACTGATTGTAAAAACTCTCAATCAAAACAAACTGAATGGACGCAGTGACACAGCGAACAGGCGAACTCACCTCTCGTTAAAACCTGAAGTCAAGCCTGAATGGAAATCATTGTATAAACCTCCTCTAATGAAAAAACATGCAGATTTACAATGGAGAATCCTTCATGGTATTGTAGCTGTAAACTCTTTTGTTTCTGTTAATAATCCTGCTGTAGAAGAAAAATGTCCATTTTGTGAACAGAGAGAAAGTGTTTCATTGTTTTTCTGACTGTGTTCGTCTGTCAGCTCTTTTTGTGCTTTTGAGTACTATTTTCAACAGATATGGGGAAGTTTTTACAAAACATGGATTTATTTGTGGTTTTAAATTCACACACCAAAGAAAGAGTAAATGTCAATTAATAAACAGGGCAGGCTAAAATGGCCGTGTACATAAGCAGAAAGAGGAAGGTGGAGAAAAAGTTGAATTGAATTGTGTATGTTGGTTTTGCTGTAAGTTTATGTTAATGTTTTTTTGTTACATAGTTTGTGATACTATGTCGATTATTTATTGAAAAATAAATGAATTAATCTCTCTCTCTCTCTCTCTCTGAATTCACAGAATTTTTATTTCTTTTATTTCTGAGCCATATCTAATCATGCCCCAGGCAAGACAGCAATTAATGATTGATACTTTGTTTTGGCGTAAAGGCATTTTCTTTGAGTTATGTGCTTTTTTTTTCTGTCTCAATAGGATTCCAGGGGCATGCACCGCAGCAAAAGGAAGAACATTTTTTAGAGATGACACAAGCTCAGGGCTGTGTTTCAGTTCACTAAGAGAGCCAGCGGACCTAAAGTAGACTCATTCTCCAGCTAAAACCCTCCCTGCTGAAACTGATATGCAGCCACCTTGGCACAGTGCTTGAGTTTAGACTGAACTTACAATATATGAAATGATATCTGCTTGAGGCAACAACTGCAAGAACAAATGTTTTTACTATGTTGAGGCAACTCAAGACACTTGGATATAAGACAGTTAACCTGGATCAGATTTGCCCTGCATTTAGGTGTAAACTGGTCATCTTCACATTTTTCTGAAATGTGGCAAACAAAGAAACCACACTTTGCATAGAGAGCTCTAAACATCTTTGAGATTTCTTACAAATGGATGTAACCATACTGCTCTCTTACAGGGAATGGGTTTGTAACAAACGTGTTGAGATAAACAGATTTTACCAAACAGCAGAAAAAACTATTTCTCTCCTTTGCTTCTATTACCTTATACATTGAAGTGTTAAAGAGTAAATTCTATTTAAACTTTCTCTCCAATAATTAGTAATCACTATCAGGGCCATCAGTGGTTCAGTGAGTCCAGGTTCAGTCAGAAAGGGCATCAAGCGTTAAACAATTGGCAAATCTTTCATGAAAATTTGCTTGCTGCGGTGATCCCTGCAAAAGAGAGCGGACGAAAGAAAAACAATATCAAAGCAAATGATTAATATTCTGTGCTTAGAAACCTTTAACTACATCTGACATTATGCTCATGTACATTGTCAGTCATCCAGGCCATGGTAAATTCAAAAAAGATTAAAAAACAAAAACAGCTAGACTTCTATTCTGTAGTTGAAGATGTTTCACTTCTCATCCGAGGAGCTTTCTCAATTCAGAAAAAGAGAGTAGAACTGACATTATAGAGAATACATCTGACATTATACCCATCAATTGTGATCAAACCTTCAAGTTTTGACTTTTTAAATCAAGTTTTTGATAACACCATATCTTTGTCAGAGGGGTTACACAGAATTTTTGTAAGTCCAGTTTAGGGAGAAGACTTTTAACACGAAAATGCACAAAACGTAAGCACTGTGAGTATGTTTTGAATGAGGCCGGGTTTGTGTGTACATTTCTAGATATCAATAGTGTCAGAGTACAAGTCCCAGAAAGTGCATTTGGTTTATAGACAACTTTGGCAGAGTGTTGTAAACACTTCTGTTGTACAATAAGGATATTGTTCAGAGCTTTCAGAGATTGTAAATACAGTAGCATTCTTTTTTTGTGATTGAGGTAAGTAAAACTTTTGAGGATGCATAGGGTAAATTTCTTGATGGAAAAATAAATAAGTCAAATCAAAAAATAGATGTTGCCAGTAAATTTTCAGAAGCATTGTTTTGAGATCACTGAAACTTTTATTTGCTGCATTAATTAATTTTAGTTCAGCTTGAGTATTTGTTCAAAGTAGCTCTCGCAGTGGCTCAACTACTGCTGTGAAGCTTGGTGGAAACTTGCTGAACCAGGAAGTTAAGTCCAAGAACAAACAAAGAGCTGCCATGTCCTTTGGTGTAGGGACTTCAGCGATGGCAGCCAGGTACTTGTTGAAGCTAATCTGTAGGCTGACATCTTTAAGGTGTTGGAAAACGGCTTTTAGGTCTTCCTCATGATAATCCTTGGAATGCCTATGCATAATAATATAATTTAAATAGTTTTATACTCCTGGCAAAGAGGACTCACCCATTCAGATGCACCCACTGGTTCAATGATGCCTGTTTGGAGTAAGTGCTTCAGCTCTGCTGAAATCTTTTCACGTACGCTGATTGGCAGATGTCTCAGTTTTTGGCATACAGGTTGCAATGTGTTGTTCACTTGAACTTTGTGGATGAACCCATGAATACATCCAACTTGGTGGGCTGAAGCAGAATCAACATTACTCACCTTGCATGTTTTTGTGTCAGTGGAATGCTCTTTTGCATCATCCTCTGTAATGAAAGTCACATCTCCACCAAAGATTTTAATCTGGAGTGCTTTGATTAGGTCCAGACCCAGTAGTGGTCATCTAGTCGTCATATATGTATATATATATATATATATATATATATATATATATATATATATATATATATATATATATATATATAATACTGCTGTTACTTTGTTGTTTTGATTTGGTATTCCTGCTGTAGCTTGTAGGCAGCCAACGACAGATAGGTCAGGACAGTTTTTATCATTAGCCAGGTGTGTATCTGCTCCACATCTGTGCAATGACATTGCTCTTTGTGACTTGTCTGTTTATGGTGAAGATGGGGTGGAAGTCCACGTGTTTGAGCTGATCATGTTTCTCTTTTCCCTAAAATATGAGTATCTGCAGCAACTACAGTCTGTACAGCTTCAAGTGGGACAGTACTCGCAGTTGAGAATTTATAACTGCTGGTTCCACTTGACATGCAATGGTTTGAGCTTCAGCTTACAGTTCACAGCACTGAGGTAAGCATAAGCAACGAACTGATCTCTTATCAATTCACCTTCCATCAGTCTAAAACCACATGGCACAGCTAAAGCTCTGAGCTCAGCAACATGTAGGCACATTGGCTTCCCATGGCCTCATTAAACACTGTACCTTGTTCTTGTCGTGTGGAGAAATGCTGAGATGCTGTTCTTCTGAATCCAAGCAATGTATTAAAATGGCGTGTTATCTTGCATCTGACCAGCCTTCTTTCATAGTATTTATGATGAGCAATTAAATGTCAAAAAGTTTCTACCAGGTTGTAAATGGTACAAGAGGCTCACCAGAGTGATGCAGAAAATGAGTGAGGCTCAGTACTGAGGTGCTCATCCTTGTTGCCAATTTTTTTGTGACGATTGTGATAAAATAAGAGACAACGGTTTTAACTTAAAAATTTTATTACAGCAACTGCAGAGACGCCATTGCAGAACATGGCTACTCTGTATTCTCACTCTGTTTCTTTTTTACACTGCTTTTCTGCCCTATGCCGTCACAGCAGGACCCTCTGGTGACAAGAAGTAAACAGCAATAAAACAAAACAACAGTGCATTTACTGTGTAAACCTGAAAACACAAAAGGGTGGCCTGGGAGACCTGCTGCAACAGCTTTAGATGAACAAAGTCTATGTTCTTTCAAAGCAACCAAAAACCAAAGACATTCACCAACTCTTTGTACCCCAAACATTTCTTGAGGCTAATGTAGTAATGTCAGCTTTTAAATCGCCCATAATTTTCTGATTAATTACATTAGATTTCATATGTGGCTACCTATACCTACCTCTGGTTGTCCCTTCTCCACTCTTCATGACAATTATATGTAACTAAATGGCATTTTCTTTCTAAATAAGTTATTTGTGCCATGATTTTGTCTCAGTTTCATTTTTTTGTATAATGTTTGTTTACTAAGCTTTTTATACTGTCAGATACAGGAACATTTATTTATAACATAAATCCCTGTGTAAAGGGGTTTTGTGTATTAACACATAGTCCACATAACTTCATTCTTTTTTTTAATTCCTTTGAGAATAAAAGAACTGTCCATTTATTGTTCAACTGAAGGAAATATTATAAAACTATGAATGAACAAATAACTAGATAAATACCACAATAATGCAAACTTTATTACTTTACAGTTTTTTAAAAATGCATACATCTATCATATTTAAAGACTGTATAAGACCATCAGAAAGTGCCACATTCACCATCATACATAGCCAGAACTCCAAGCATTAGACTAGAATAATAAAAGTAAATATTTTCTCAGTTGTGCAAATGCAAATTTTACTGAGCCATGACATCATATTATGAAAACATTTTGGTTGTATGCATGTCTGTGGAAGGTCTCTGTCTGTGCTTTGTCAAACATTAGCTCAAGCTGAACTGAGAGAATGTCATTACAAGGAAAATAATTGTACAAATGTTTGACAATTACTGTGCTACTACTAAAAAAGGTGAAGAATGGAAAAAAAAACTGCACATGTAGAGTATGCCCTGGTGCAACATCCCAATCCTTATGTACTTTTACAACTCAATAAAATGCAAAAGAAGCACTGTTTAACATCTACTTTATTTTGAATCTTTAAAAAAATAGAGTCTAAAAATACCAAAATGGTGTGTTTAGCTTTTCTCTTTTTTCTACTCACCAGTATTGACTCAGTTAATACCCTGTCCGTTACCTGAAGGTCTGTGCAAAATGTACAAACATTACACAGCACATGCTCTGTAGGGATGACAGCATTGTTTCTTCCCGTGTATGTCAGCTCCATGGTAACCCACCATGGGGGCACATATAACTGCAGCTCTGGCAGAGAACAAGGCTTTGTCTGCTGACACATAGGCGGGCTGTGGGCTACAGAGAACTCAATATATGCAGGACATCAGTTGTTCTTATATATACACGTGCACACACCGGATTGCTCAGTCCAAAGAAAAACAATCCCGAGACTGATGATCTCATAACAACAAAAACTATTTATCACCCAAAAGCAGTTTACTGTTTTTGCCTGTATCTGTGTATACAGGTGCTGGTCATAAAATTAGAATATCGTGAAAAAGTAGATTGATTTCAGTAATTCCATTTAAAAAGTGAAACTTGTATATTATATTCATACATTACATACAAACTCATATATTTCAAATGTTTATTTCATTTAATTTTGATGATTACAAATGACAACAAATGAAAATCTCAAATTTA
>NC_051431.1:29389743-29481039 GCF_001649575.2 Kryptolebias marmoratus | reverse complement strand
GTAATCATCAAAATTAAACAAAATAAACATTTGAAATATATGAGTTTGTATGTAATGTATGAATATAATATACAAGTTTCACTTTTTAAATGGAATTACTCAAATCAATCTACTTTTTCATGATATTCTAATTTTATGACCAGCACCTGTATATGTGTCTGTGCCTGTTACTAAAACATTGGATGAGTTTAAATAAAATTTGCAGAAAGAAATGATAAGATGTCAACTGATTCCATATGGCTCCAGCTGCTACAAAAACACACAAAAAAGAATTCTTATCACTCAATTAGTCTTGCAGATATTGACCTAAAATTTGGTGTGGTAGTAGCTGAGACTGAACTCCAGCACAAGATCTTTGCCAAAAAATTCTGCCAATAACTATGTGGAGTAAAACCTTTGTGTTAACAAACTGCCTTATGAACCACTGGATGGATTTTAATAAAACATATCGGTAGTAACCATTTATTGAACGTCTACACTGTGATAGCTCCAGGGGCTTGTGGCTGCACCAAAGCACCAGCCGCTCAACCTTCCTCTGGCATGCAGGTTCGTCATCATCTTAAATCAGACCAATGATTGTAGTGTCATCTGCAAACTTCAGGAGTTTAATGACTGGGTGTGAGGAGAAGCAGTCATCCTGATGCAAGTCCCTGGGTGGTTGAGATGGTACAGAATCTAGTGCAGTCCTATAATTACGGCATCATGCACTGACCTGATTGCCAGGTAGGCAAATTGTAAGGGGTCCATCAGCGGTCCTATGATGTCCTTCAGGTAGACCAACACCAGTTGTTCACCAGTTGTTTTCATGACTACAGATAGTTAGAGTGACAGGCCTATAGTCGTTCACACCTGTGATGGAGGGTTTCTTGGGGATTGAGATAATAGTGGAGCATTTAAAGCAAGAGGGACCTTCACACAGGTTCAGTGATTTATTGAGGATCTCGGTAAAAATTGGAAAAAGCTGGTCAATGAAGGTTTTGAGGCAGATGGGGAAGACATTAGGCCTGATAACTTCCTGATTTTCTTTTTGTGAAAGAGTCATGTCACATTCTCACATCCTTCATTGTATTTTGAGAAGGGGCCTGAGTTCTTGAGGTGGAATGTGGGAAATGTAAGGTGTGAAGGTAGCCGTTGGTGCTGGACTGAGGTGGGTGAGAATGTATCATTTTCAAACCAAGATAGAAGATATTTAGGTGGTCAGTCAGGTCTTTGCATCAGCAGGAGAATATGATCTTCTGCAACTGGTGATGTTCTGCAGGCCTCTCCACACAGACACAGTCATTAGCTGAAAATCTGTTTTTTCATTTCCGGTATCTGTAGCGATACCGGAAATGAAGTAAGTCGCCACAGAAGAATCATTTACAGTGGATGAAGACGGCATAAAAACAAACCATTCCCGAATAATAGGCAATGGCTGCACTTGAACCATTTTCTGCATTGATTATTGAACTTTTTGAGAGAGGAAAAACACACTCTGAAATCAGTAATGCTTTGCGTCGTCATGGAGCTCCACATTACTCGGTAATGAGTGTCAGAAGGTTTTGTATGGTGCACAACTTGCGAAGACACAACAATGTGTCGGATGCCGATTTGGAACGTGCTGTACTTTCTTCAGTTTACCAAGTATGTATCAAAGTTTATGGACAATATACTGCGATAAAATGAGCGACACTTGTAAATACATGCTAGCTGATGTTAGCTTTCTCTAGGCATTGTGTATACATGGTGTATTACAGTAATGGACCAGCAGGGGTCCTCTTGCGGGCCAAAACAATAAAATAATGAGAAAGTGAGAGGCATAATTATTAACAATGTACATTTACATGTACCTATTACCTTCACGTACCTATAATACATCCAGAATAAATATGTCATAGTTTTACTGTAGATTTTGGGATAAACAGGTACAAAGTACCTCAAAATGCTAATTTCAGTTTGCTTATCTATAACTTCTATTGAAAATGTTGATAGATTAAACAAAAGTGTGTGTGTATATTTATACTTACACACATACACACACACACACACACATATATATATAAACACTGAACATGAACATGAATCATGAATCTCATTTTCTCTCATTGTTTTTTGACTGCCGGGGCACTTTCTGTTTCTTTTATTGTAATGCACCATGTATGAACCACACAAATCTTTAAGAGAGAGATAGTGTTGACTGGTTTGACCGCAGTACATCAGATCAGGTTTTACATTTGTGTGTGTGTTAGACAAGACCGTCCTACGAACAAAAATTTATGACGGGATACTTGTCATCTATTGGGATACATGCTGGAGAAACCAGAGTCGATAGGGTCTTAAGAGAGGTGCACCAGCCTTACCATCATTTGCGACAACATGTGAGTGAAACTGGCAATTTTATATTAAACAGTGTACCAACTCAAACACTGCTTTTTATGATAGATTTTGAAAAATATGTATCCACTTCACAGGGTGCCTGTAATCTGAACCCCATCCCCTACCATGCAGAGTATGCAGGCCACAAGCTGCACATGGACCAAAATGAGAAGTTGGGGATGTTTGGAGTTACCCATGTTCTTGCAGTTGATGGTTAAAGTTCTAAAATTGTTGCACACTCTACAATGCCAGTAAAAAACAATCTCTTTATATATGAGGAAGTGTATAGGTGAGTAACATACTTACCTGACCATTTTTATAATATGTTGATCTCAAATATTATGCTGGACTTTTTAATTAACTTCTATGTATTTTTTGCTGTGTACTACATGTAATGTTTTATGTGACATCACATCTAGTACATATGTCCTACACATATACTGAAAATCATATATTGTTTATTACAGATCTGCTGTTGTCACCTATTGAATGTGGGACCAAGTGAGGGTAGCCCATAGGAAGGAGTTTTACTTAAGCCTGTACATGCAGGAAATCCTTTCCCGATACAGATTTAATGTCAACAGGCCACCTTACATTCAGACTACATCTTCCAGGGTAGGATTTTGTGTATCTAGATTCAAGATGGTGCCAGTGTGTGTGGCCTGCCGTCTCTTGCTGTCAACGCTGTTTGTGTGTTTGCTGTTTTTGTTTATTTTACCTAATGCCAGTTCATTGCTCGTGTATGATCGCCAAACATTGCTGGATCTTCGCCTTTTTGCCAAGAATCTAGTAATAATTGACAATGATTATGGTGCTCATCCAACATTTCAGCAGTTTCTCTTCCCCGGCCGGATACCTTCTCATCATTGCCACACCCTTGCTCCACTCCCTCGGCGTAAACGCCGGCGCCGCCAGGGTAAATGCAGCGGTCGACTGTTAAAGTTTAAGGCTCTCTTGGCACGATCTTCCATGGCTTCTTGGAGAAAAAATGGAGTGGTTCCTGGACTCTTTTTTAACTCCAATCGCTGGACCCTGCCGAGAGCGGGCTGGTTTATGTCGTTGGTTTGGATGATGTAATCTGCATCCATGGCCCCTGCTCTCCCCGTCCCCGCTGGCGCGGTGTAAATCTCAGCAGAGAATCTCGGCAGATTTGCTAGCAATGCTTCTTTACAAGTTTTGAACATTGTTCTTTTGAAATTGGTCGCTGTCATGTTGTCTTGTGTGCTGTCATTTATCAGCCACCCAAGTACAATAAGGACTTTATAAGTGACTTCTCTGAATTTTTGGCTGAAATTCTACCTAAGTATGATCATGTTCTTATTTTTGGTGATTTTAATATTCACACTTGTTGCCCAGAAGAGCCGATCTCCAGGAACTTTTTAAATGTAATTGACTCTTTTAACTTTGTGCAGGCTGTGTCAGGTCCCACTCACATACTCGGGCACACACTCGACTTGGTGCTGTCGCTTGGTTTGGATGTTTCCAATTCTGACATATGTGACGCTGTTTTCTCAAATCATATGCCGATTTTATTTGACGTTCCTACTCACTGTCCTGTTAAACTGCGCGCTATCCCTCAGCGCTGTCGTATGTTTAACTCTTCCTCTCCAGACCAATTTTCCTCTACTTTCCCTGGTCTCTGTACGGATAACCCTAAAGACTCTCTTTGTTTAAATCTTGATGAACTGGTTTCCGGCTTCCACTCTGTTTGTTTACAAACACTGGACAAGATTGCTCCTTTGAAGACCCAGCGCACCAAACCTGCACCTGAGCCCTGGCTGAATGACGTCACTCGCTTGTATCTCTCAGCCTTCCTACGACCCTTCCATCCATTTGCACTACTCATCTATTTTTGATCAGTTCGAGCCGGTGTCTTTCTCTTTTTTTGAGGACACAGTTGGCCACATGAGGCCCTCTGGCTTCCCAGCAGATTCTATCCCACCTCGCTTGTTTAAAGAGGTACTTGCTACTATTGGGCCAAATGTACTTCAGATTATCAATACTAGTCTTTCTTCAGGTATAGTACCTGGGGTTTTTAAACATGCATTTGTACATCCTCTACTTAAAAAAATAGGCCTTGACCCCTCTCTTTGCTCCAATTTCAGGCCTATTTCTAATCTCCCATTTGTTTCTAAAATACTAGAGAAGGTTGTTTACAACCAGTTGTTACCTTTTTTAGAGGACAATGGTATTACTGAGCCGTTTCAATCTGGGTTCAAAGCCCTCCACAGTACAGAGAGTGCACTTCTGAGAGTTTCTAATGATATATTCTTTTTAACAGACTGTGGAAAGTTTGTTGTTCTAGTGCTTTTAGATTTGTCCGCTGCATTTGACACTGTTGATCACAATATCTTAATCTCTCGTCTTGAGCACTGTGTGGGCATCAAGGGTGTTGCCCTCAATTGGTTTCGGTCCTACCTGACTAATAGGAGTTTCTGTGTAAAAATTGACAATTTTGTGTCTTCCACAGCTCCTCTTCCATATGGGGTTCCCCAGGGCTCAATCCTTGGCCCTCTTTTATTTGCTCTCTACCTTCTCCCTCTTGGCTCTGTTTTTAGAAAGCATGGCATTTCATTCCACTGCTATGCTGATGATTGCCAGATCTATTTTCCCTTGGCACAAAATAATACAGTCCAGCAACTTACACACTGTCTTAACGATATCAACGCATGGTTTTCTTTTAATTTACTTAGTCTTAATGAGAACAAGACAGAAGTTATGTTCTTTGGACCGAGTTGTTGTTCCTCTCCCAGTGTAGATCTCGGCTCACTGTCATCTTATCTCAAGGACTGTGTCACCAACCTGGGGGTGAAGTTTGACTCTGATTTTAAATTTGAAAAACAGATCAGCAGTGTTGTTCAGAAAAGTTTTTATCAGCTTCGTCAAATATCAAAGGTCAAACCAATCCTAACAAGATCTGACCTTGAGAAAGTAATCCACACTTTTTATTACAGCTCATCCTGATTATTGTAATGCACTGTATGTAGGCATTAGCCAGACCTCTCTAGCCCGTCGGCAGCTTGTGCAGAACTCTGCTGCTCGTTTGTTAACTCGGGCCCGTAGGCGCGAGCACATTACTCCCATCTTGGCGTCCCTTCATTGGCTCCCTGTGCACTACAGAATTAATTTTAAGCTCCTCTTATTTGTTTTTAAATGCTTGAACAACTTGGCCCCACCATATCTATCTGAGCTGCTTCAGCCTTACTGCCCGCCCCGATCCCTAAGATCAGCTGATCAGTTACTACTGACAGTCCCCAAAACTAGGCTTAAGCTCAGAGGTGACAGAGCATTTGCTATTGCTGCTCCCAAGCTCTGGAACAATTTACCCTCTAGTGTCAGACAGGCCTCCTCTCTTCCTGTCTTTAAATCTCTTTTAAAAACACACTTTTATTCGTTGGCTATTAACACACTGATTTTTGTCTTTCTTGGCACCTAAAACATACCTGCTGTGAACCTGTATGTGTATGTCTCTTTTTATCTATTTATCTTTTTATCTGTTTATTTGTTTTATCTATTTCCTTTTTACTGTTTTTATCTATCATAGATAGGGGTAGCACTTTGGCTACCCCTGTGGTTCTTAAAATGTGCTATAGAAATAAAGTTGATTGATTGATTGATTGATCTTAAACAAGAAAAACAAGGTGTTTTTATTATAATCTTGGTTTATTGTATATTGTTTTATAACCTCAACATACTACTTGTCAGCTGCTTATTCACTTTTGATTATATGATAATCTATAATTTTTTTAACTTTTACTTTTTAAATGTGTTGTGATTTCTTTTCAGAATCTTAGGGTAGAGCGAATCTGGCCAGAGGTGAACAATCGCGTCAATTACCCACTGAAGGCAGCTTTGGTGCACCTGGTAGACCAAGAGACCCTTGACATGCAGGACAACACTACAAAATACTGTGTTCCTAACCTTGGGTGCCTTCTCAGCCATATCGGATTAAACTGGGTTGTCAATGCATGGAATGCTCACAGGATTCCAGGTAAGCAAAATAATTGCCTTAAAATTATAACGTGAGTCCTGTATAGACATACATTATCCTACCACTGTGTAATGTAGCAATTAGTCCACACCAGAGGTTTAGGAATAGGCTAAATTAGCTGTTTCCTCATGTTGATTGTTCAACCACCCCTAAACATAAGACAAACATTGTTCTGCCAGATGCCTTCTTGTAGTGAATTTCATTTCACTTTTCTTTTCTAGGCCGAGGAATACCCAATCAGCTGGCAATTGGGGGAAGTGCTGCCAAAATTGCAGAAAGCCTGTTACTGATGCACATCACCAATATCAGCAGGATTTGGGATCTTCACTGCGAACAGAGTCAACCTTTGGTGTGGACCCATTTCATAACGAAGAAGACAGAAGCCTGGCAGAGGTGGAGTTTGGGGCTGCTTACCCAGATTTGTCTATAATTTTTGACAGTGTTGTCAATAATGACTACACTATTTTCAATGAAGCAATTTTCTGCCTGCTCCATGTGACAGAGAGACATGTATGAAATGTTTAAGGTATAAAATTTAATAAATTATTCACACATTTGAAGTAAGTGGTGATTGTGAATTAATCCAAAATGATTATTTACAGTAGGCCTATATAAAAAAAATTAAGACAGAAATTCAGTTTCAGTACAAAACAACAATCTTTTATTGTAAAATGTCTGTATAAAAAGATAACTTTTGAACATTATTTATAAACGTAAGACAAATTTTCTTCAATGTCATTAAACAATACTGTGATGAAAAATAAATAAAGCAAAAATAAAGAAAACTTGTTTAGGTGTAGGAAGTTGGTTAGAAATCATAAAAAACAATCTTTGTTTGTGACAAGGCTTGGACAAACAGGAACTAGGAGGCTGTGGAAAATTACTGAGACTGTGGCATGGAACTGTGGAACCGTTACAGTTTGTATAAAATGGGGAACTTTACAAGTATAATAATGAACTGGAACTGTATTAACATCCCTGAACATCGTCAACAAGATTAACCTGTTCAACAAATAATATTGCACAGAGCAGCCAATGCATCATTCAGTCCCACAACTGATTGTATGTGGTACTCAAAATCCTCCCCACGACACTTTGGACAGTGAGTATGGCTTTCCTGCCACTGCTGCAAGCAAGATTGGCAACCAAGAAGACTTCTACAGCAGTCCGCAAACATTGGCTTCTTCATAGGGTCTGTATTTAACATAAAAATGGGTAACATGTTAGTATAATTGCAACATTGCACAATATTTTTTAAACAAGTTTTTACATTTAATTTGCTTGGTATAGACAATACTTATCAATATCAACTATATAATATTCTGCATAGAAACCTAAAATCAATAAAATTACCTTTATATATGATGCAAGCAAAAGCAGCTCTCACAGCTGCAGCCTGATTCTCATTAAGGCACAGTGCTGTGTGCTGATTGGCCTGCACAAACTGAACAAGGTCTTTAAGGATTTTTGAGATATCCTGCAGACGCTGTGATGCAAGAACAACCTCCTCAATTTGGTCCAATACACTTGGCAGTCCAGTGTCCTCTTGTCGACTGAAAACATAAAACATATTGTTTCAGTACAGCAAAACAGTCAAACAACTGAAACACTTCATGACTTAAGCTTAAACAATGACCTTTCTCTCCTTCTTTTAGTCTCTCTTAGCCTTTGGAGTTGTCCCTCTGGCACAGCATATATTTTTCTTGCGTGCTGCTTCCAGAAAGCAGGACCTCATAGTTTTATAAAACACCAAACATTCAAGTCAAACTCAGTTTTCAGCATTGAAAAATAATGTGATCTCCAGTTTCTGTTTTAATTAAAATGTAGTTACCTCTTGTTCCTTCACATTCCACAATTTCATTGTAGTGACTGTCAATGAGGACAACTGGCTCATCCTGCCCAAGCGCATCAACCACTTTGGCTTTGATACTGGCCACTGATGACTCAAGAAAATTTGACAGCGATTGTTTTTTGAGTTTCGAGGGCCCCATCAGTTACCTCAGCTACAAAGACACTCCTAAAGGTAAACAAAACACCAATTTAGATGCATAAAGTCACAGGTTAAATAACTATTGTTATAAAACCTATTATAGTTTTACCTTTGCATCATCTTTACTCCACAGGTTCTTGGAGCCTGAAGACTAGAGGAGGAACTAATTGAAGCACTTGCACTTTGGGGGCGGCAAAAGGCAAACCTCACAGGAGCTTCAGTTGAAGCTGGGGTTGAGGTATCACTGGTGGTCTCACCATGGACCGCATAGTGGCTACTGCCTCTTAGTTCAAATGTGTCAAAAGCCCCTCCCTCATCAGGCAACACACCTCTGTTGTCATCAGCTGTCAAGAAAATAGAGTCTGCATGCACCTGAAAGAAAAAAAAAAGTTAGAGTATTTAAATGGTAAATAATAAATTGATTTGTTATAAAATGTGGTAAAACGCTTAATTTTTATTACTTCAAATGTAAAATTTCTGATGTCGTATTCGCCCTATGTGTTATTCCAAATTCCACAACACTTGATGCCAATGATTCAAAACATAAACACGATTGAAAAACAAATCTGGGCTATTAAATTCATGGGTAAACTAAGAACTCAGCGAGAAGCATTACCGTTAGCATTAGCCTACGGTCAATTATTGTTAAACATACACGGAAGATTATCAAATGTAATGATTTAGTTACTTACTTGGAATATTAAAGAGATCTTGTTGACAGTAAGATCATCAGCTTTTAATGAAATGCGTCGATTCCCTCTAAATAACACAAAAGTATCCATTCTTAAACTGGTAGATTCTAACTGAAAAAGTTCTTCTTCTTGTGGACTTTAATGAAGGTTGGCAAGAAACTGAAGGTGTACATTACCGCCACCTGCTGGTAACTGAAAAAGTTATGTGCCGGGAGTCCAGGTCTTCATTTCTGGTTCCGCCATAAGGTCCCGTTGAATTAACAACAAAATAAAAGCTTGTCTCTGGTTTAACCATTGCAGTTAAAAAAAAAAAAAAACGTACCTATTTTTAAATTTTTGCAATTACCGTTTTTCTGATTTTGTTTTAAAAACAAAAAAACACATGCTTGTTTTGTTTTTGCAATTTTATTTTGAAACGAAAAAAGCAAAGAACGAACCATACACGGATTGTTCACCCCTTGAAATATTTTTTTTTTAAAGGTTATTTTATGCATGGTTTTATGGTATGTTTTTGTTTTTAATTAGAAGCATAACTTTGGAGCCTGCCTTTACTTAGTATGACTGAAATTATTTTGTCACCTGATAACTTATTAAACCACAGTGTAAATGTTTTCTCAGAGATTTCTCTGAGGCCTAACAAGTCCTTGGAGAAGACAATTTAATACTAATACTTTCAAGTCATTTGAAATGCATTAGCTCAGTGTATTAAATTGACAGAAAGAGTGAGCACTTATTAGAACACAATGTGCTGTATGTCCTATGCTATGGCTGTAATGTAACACTGCCATTACTCATCCTGCCAGCAGGTCATCAAAACATAATATTTCCCCAAATCCCCTGTGGCTAAGACTTATAAAAGGGCTTATAATACACACAGTTTCATCATTCAGTCACAGGCACAATTATTGTACAGTCTTTTACTGTGGACCTACATAACATCCCATCCAAATCTAAACTGAAAATAGATGTTTGATGTGTTTCTTTAGGTGATAGTTCAGATATCCTGTTGTAGATAGCTTTTTGAAGCAGCCTTTACAGGAAGTTATGTCGCAATAGCAAATATTAACGATATATATATCTGCTATTGTAGCTGTTAAAGATAACTAATCAAACTTTACATACACACACACACACACACATATATATATGTTACTTAAAAAAAAGTTTGATTAGTTAAAAAACAATTGATAGCAATGCATAACACAGCTCAGTATGTAGATGGTACATTCCTGGTTCTTAACTTGTAGGCGCCTGGTATGTACTGGTACCTACCTACTTATGTGCTACCTAACAGGTAAGTACCTGGGTACGCACCTGGTACATAAGTATGTACCACTTATTCTTTATCAGTCAACAGTGAGAGGTGGGGTACACTCAGGTGGCCTGTCCTTCACAGGTGGACTAGTTAATGTTAATTTGGTGTGATAATTGCACCACTTGTAATGTGTCAACTCTAATTATTCCTCTGCAAAAATTCTGCATGGTTTAGTTTGTTCACTGAGACATCCTTCTTGTTGTCTTTATATGTGTCATGTTATAGTTTCATATCATCAAGTCTCATTTTTGTGTTTTCACACCTTCTTTGAAGTTTACGCTCTCTGAAATTCTGTCTTTGCAGCAGCCTTTGTTTTTGTTAAAACAAGAATATATTTCATCACCAGCTTGTATGATGTGTAGATTTGCATTTGAGTCCTTTATCCAAACTTCCAATCATTGTTGTTTCAGTGCATGTGTTTATAAGTTAATTAAATCAAATTAATGGACTGTGAAAAGACAACCTAGGATGAGCCTTTATTAGCAATCTCTTGCATGGAAACATACTGCCCTTACACTTTCCTTTTTTTTCTCACATGTATTTTTGATGAAATCATTGGTATTTATTTTTTACACAGTCACTTAGTGAAACAAATATTTATGACATAATGCCATCACTATACTGGGTACGAAAAAGAACAAGATAACCTGTCATACTTATAATATGTACTGTGTTCAGTCCAGAACATGAGTAGCAATATTCACTGCATTTTAAAGTGGTTCACATGTTGTCACACACAAAGAAAAAAGAATGTGTTTAAATTTAGTCAGCTGTCTAAATACAAGTTAATGATGTGGTTCCCATCCTAACCACATGGTACTAAATAAAGAACAAAGACTTTTTACTGCACCTTCTATTAAAATACATAACTGATCACATGCTTGCAGACAACACTGGAACTCACACGGACCTTTCCTTAAAAAGCAGAAAAACACTTTACTAAAAAAACAGTACTAAAATATTAACTCTGGGAAAACCACAGTGTGAGAGATTTACATTACAAGCAGTACAATTGAGTTCCATTTACACTCCCTGATCAAATAAACAAGAAATATTTCATTGTCAATCACTGGGGAGAGAACATGTTTGGAATAAGTGAGGCTAACTTCAGAGCATCCACAAACAAAGAAGCTGAGTCATCCAGTAACATTTCTGATGTCTGTGTCATTGCTGTGAACTGCCAAAAGATGACGGCGAACAGTTGTTTTTTTTCCAGTGTTTGTGTGTGTTTCTGTTACCAAAGTATTTCATGAACCAGGGCATGGATTTGCAAATTGTAACCACTAGATATACATATACAACTAATCAACTTATGAAATCAAACCTATAAAGTAGCTGAGACTGATCCCCAACAAATGTTTTGAGCACTAACAAATTGCACAAGAATGAACTATAATATCTCATGAACCACACAACAGATTTTATTGAAACAGTCAGGAAATAATCATTGGGTATACTTCTACAACTGATTACCTGATTAATTTTAAGAGCCAATTCAATTCCCAATGATCAGCAAAGCTAATTGAACTTAGAAAACATAAAAATGACTATAATTCAATTTTACAGATGCCACACCAAAATCTGGTGTTTGTAGCTGAGAGTCATTTGCAACACTTACTCCAAGTGCTGCTTATTGCGCAAGATCTACGCTTAAAACTTTAGCATTATTCATTGAGGTCAACCCTGTTTGTCTGTTAGCAAAATATCTTCTAAATCACAAAATGACCCAGTTTTACAAAACATTGAGCTAAAATTTGATGTCATAGTAGCTGAGAGCCATTTACAACATGTACTCTGAGCATGACATCTCACAATACTACATGTGATTGTGCATGTTATCGTCAAGGTTTGACCAAAACAGCTATACTCTGTCATTTCTCAAGATGATCTTACTACAAAACTCTGACATGTAAGGTGGCAGGTGATATGCATTTATTCAAGGATAGTTGGGCCTTTAATTTCTGATTGTTTCTGATATAATGGTTATGATGCAGCTTAACAGATGATTTTTGTAAAGAATGGTCTTTTGTAAAGAATTGTTTCTCAGGAGGATATCTCCAAAACAAGTGTACACCCCATTTCATTTTCAAAATAAAAAAACAGTCTATTCAGCTTAGAAACCTTCAAAAAGCAACACAGACCTACTTGTTTATGGGTGTGCAATGTAGTTTAACAGAATGACAACTGCTTTCTTTCTCTCCAGCTTCAGCAGGAATGTTTCTACACAAGTTTGGGTCTCCGGAGAGCACTGAAGTGGAGCATGTTGTTACTGGACATTGCCTGAGCCTGTGTAACCATACAGCTGCAAAATCCAGTCTCACATCTGGCAGCATCAGTTAACTACTGGGATCACAGTGACGTCACCCTTTCTAAGGTCACAGCTGCTGTCACCAAGAGGTGTCTACCTCACAACCATCAATCTCTGTCCACCTGCAGAAGGGAAATGTGCATGTGTGTCCGTGTGTATGTGGTGGTTGGGTTTGAATGGATTGGTATGCTGTGATGATAGTTTTATGACACTTAATCAAAAATGAAGACACACTAATGAGATGCTGAGACAGACTTTTCTGTTCCACGTCCTTCTAAAGTTTAAAGAAAGATCATATATATATATAGTTTAAAGATTCAGAGACTCACTGATAAACAGAGAGATTTGTTTCATAAGGCAACTCATCTGTAGGAATTGGTTATCTACACAAACTGATAAAAATTCTGAAAATTTGTGCTATTCATACTTTAGCACAAAAGCAAATGATCACATTTTCCAGATTGTTTTATTCATGATCCTAACAACAATCATACTATTCTGCTCTCCTTGTGTGTGTCCAAGACAATTTAGCAGTAAGCCTAACTCCAGTCGAATGAATATGTGAGTCAGGATGTAGCTTCCTTAGCTCCAATTTATTTCGATGAACCACGTACGCCTTTAACATGGAGTAAAACTGTAAGATAGAAACAGTCACTTTTAGCTTAGCGTCATCAAAAGAGAATTAAACACAGAAAATCTAGAAAATCATGCTTGCTTTAAAGTGAACCATCGGTGTCAGCTATCGTAATTAAATCTTACATTTACTATAGACAATCTCCACATATACACCTTAAATGAATTTCTACTCCTGAATATTAAATCAAAACTTACAGACAGTGATGTCGATGGCGTAAACAGAAAGCAGATTGCAGTGAATGAACTTCCTCACATGTAGCTGACTGAAAACTAACAAAGATGGCTGACTTCAGCAGTTAAACATTTACTTGATATCACTGACCCGTTTGCACTGATCTTGTGCAAAAAAGCCTTTGAGACAACAAGGGTTGGATTTGAAGTTGTGCTACATTCCTCAAGTATACACCTGTAACAAAGTATTTTAATCAAATATAGAAGTGTAACTGCAGTCAGTGCGTGCTACACAAGATTTATCATTATGGGTCTCAAAGTTTGCACAGACACATTTAAAAGCTTTTTTGACTATTTTTTTTTCTGGGTTGCAAACAAAAAGGTTGGTGCAGCAGTGTTTTCTTTTTTGTGTGTTTGTTTTTTCTTTTGTTTGAATACTTTGAGTGTATATTATGTACATAAAATCCCACATAATTATATTGAATTGTAGTTTGTTATTACATTGAGACAAATGTGCCTCCAGTTGCACTTCTTCCATAAACATGTCTACAACTAAAGTAGTCCAATTTACATTTCAAATTGATACATTTTATTGGTCACAAACAAACACAGAACTATGCATCAAAAGGCACCTGATTAATAGTCCAAATAAGCTGACATAAACCATGTTCGTCTTAAGAGTGAGACCGGAAACCAGACATGGAGACAGAGTAAAAGGACAGTGGTTTTATTTACAGGTTTTAGCGAAATGTGCAAGGTGACAGGAGGCCAGGCAGATCTGAAACAGCAGGAAGGGAGCAAGGTGAGTCTCAGGAACAAATTCAGGTTCTTGTGACATTTGCGTTGTTAATTGTTCTGACATAAACCAGGATTGTCATAAAGAACGGAACCAGAAAGCAGGTACGGAGGCAGGATGCAAGGTAAGTGAATTTTTTTACAATATTTACAGGCGTTCAGGAGTTTGACCAGGAGAATCTGAAAGATGGAGGGAAGGGAGCCAGGTGAGTCTCAGGTACCGACAGTATTCTTTCACAAGATGGATTGTTCATTGGTAACTCTTTCTTTCTTTCTTACACGTGGAGAGGAGAGGAGAGGCTTGGAGATGATGTTGTCCCGCTGTGACTCCTTCCAGGACATAAGTCCAATACTAATCACTTCTGTCAGCCTGCCCCAGGGCAGCTGTGGCTACAATGTAGCTTACCACCATCAGTGTGTGAATGTGTGGATGAATGGGTGAATGATTGTAGTGTAAAGCGCTTTGGAGTCCTTGGACTAGACAAAGCGCTATATAAGTGCAAGCCATTTACCATTTTACTTGGCGACAGGTAAGTCCTCAGGTAGGTGAACCGCAGGATCCAGACAGGTTAGTATTTACACAAGTTCAGCCATGTGATTCCTGAAGCACACAGGTAGCAAAAAACAAAACAAAGATCTTAGCAAAGCACGAAAATTACAATCCTTCAGTACTTAGGCTTGAGTATTTACCTATCTTTCTTCTTTCTCATCTTTGTGTCCATTACAATTGAAATAAACCCAAAGCAATTTCTAAAAAAGTTTTATATACCAAGGGGAACATCATGGTGAAAGCCATAATGTTTTGCTTGCAGTTGGGCCTTACCCTGACATTCAGATGGCAATTCTGAGTGCCACACAGCTGGACAGGACACGTTAAAAAAAAAAAAGCACTCTTTTGCTTCGTAGCGCCACTGTCTCTCCTCCTGACTGAGTCTAACTTGGCCTACTTGCATAGCCTCTGGTTCTGTTGTGGTTGCACTGGGTTCATTGCCTTGATCACTGAATCGCGGGTGTGTACTGGGAGAAGGGGTAGAAGTGTACCTCTATTCTTTCTCGCGTTGCCTCTCCCGCAGATGGTTGTTGAGACTGATTGTCAGCGAGATCAGGTCCTCCAGAGATCGTGGCTCATACCTCCCGGCCAACTGGTCCTTGAGAGGTTCCTGCAGGGCGTTAATAAAAGCTCCTTTCAGTGCCTGTACATTCCATCCGGAGGAGGCTGCGAGGGTCCGGAAATCGATGGCAAACTGAGCCACCGATCTCTGTCCCTGTTTTAACGCCTATAATTTCCTGGTTACCTCAGATTTATTAAACTTGTAACCAAAAGTCTGTTTGAAATCTTCGATAAACTGATTTAATGGTGTTTGTCTGATAGCCCAAAAATTATATAATCAATAATCCGTTTATATACGAAATCTTGGAAGCTTCATCAAAAAACGCTTGTGGGGCATGGTAAAAAACCAGCGAACATTGCAGGAGGAAACCGGCACACTACTGATTTCCACCGAAAAATGTTCGGGCGTGGGAGACGGAACTTCCCGGAAGTGAGCGTGAGCCACCGAAGGTTGTGGCGCTCCGACGTCAGCAGATACAGAAGTTGAAGCTGCTGGCATGGATTGTCCTAGCGAAGGTAGCTTTTGGTGGATTTCCTGAATTAAGGCTGCAATTTGATCCAGTCTGCTGGCACCTGAACGTTGATGCCCGAATAAAACATTTGGCATGGATTTATGCCGATTGAGTTGAGAAGCCGCTTTGGTGAGTTCTGGCTGATTATTGGGTTCTGCCATCTTTGCGGAGAACCTTTTGCCCACATACACTATCTGTAGTTTCAGCCTGCATTTCACAGAGGAGACAGGAAGATAGTTACCCAAACAAAAATGCCCTTTAGCCTGACGGTTCTTATTCCAGCCCACTCTAGACATTTTTAGGCTGGAGCATACTGACTTAAACCAGGTTTGTCTTATGAGTGAGACCGGAAACCAGAGAGTAAAAGGTAAGTGGTTTTATTTACAGGTTTTAGCAAAATGTGCAAGGTGACAGGAGGCCAGGCAGATCTGAAATGGCAGGAAGGGAGCAAGGCGAGTCTCGGGTACAAATTCAGGTTCTTGTGACATTAGCGTTGTTAATTGTTTTTTGTGTTTCTTTCTTACAGGTGAGGTGAGTATTGCGGCGTGGAGACAGTGAGGTCCAAGAAGAGGGTTCCAGAAACGGGTCCAGGTATCCGGTAACAGGTAATTCCAAAACAGGTAAGTTCATCCGTAGATCCAGACAGGCAGGTATTTACAAAGTTCAGAAACAGCCGTTCCTGAAGCAGAGAGAATGAGGACAAGAATACAAAGGTTAGCGTAGCAAAACTCTTCTTTACAAAAACACAGCGGTCTGAGGCTGAGTCTCTAACCCATGAGGCTCAATGCTCCAGCAAAGATCTGAGTCCCACTGCAGGCTTAAATGCTGGCTGGGCTCATCAGAGGAATAGACGGCAGCTGTGGAGGAAGAGTCACAGGATCCGCCCACAGGGCGGGGACAAAACTCTGAATCCCCACATTAGCCAATTGCATTTAAAGGAAGGAGGCAATCTCTGATGACCACACTCCAGTCTGGTAGGTGGCGGTAAATGCACCTTAAGTTGGATGCCAGCCGCCAATAAGAATCAAAAGAAGAAGAAGAAGAAGGAAGGAGGCAAACATATAGTTTTGCTCCTCCACTTTTTGACTTTAAAAACATCTTAACGCTTGTGACATTTAAATTGTCTTGTTTTACAAGTATATTAAATAATTCACAGGAAGCAGAAGTAAAAATATTAAAAATAACACTTTTAATTTGAAGGTGGACGGAAATCAGGTAAGTTTGTATCTGGGAGAGGGAACAGAAGATGGGTTAGAATATTCCAGGTAAGGGAGCATTATTGTTACTGTCAAAAGTGGACATGAGACTCGTTCTTCTGAGACTTTCTTACAAATGTCAGGAGAGGTCAGGATTTAAGAGAACCGGAGGTTGTCTGAGGGAGTTCCAGAGCTCCAGGAGGTAAGAGGTGATTTCCCAGATGAGTTTAGAGAGCGGACAGGCAGGTGAGTAACAGGTTGCGTTGACTTCTCCTTGTTTTCTCAGGAGGAATGTTTGACAGCGGAAAACTAAGGAGATTGAAACTGTGGTTTCCAACAAGGCGTTCTAGGAACACATGAAGGATTTGGGTGACTCTTAATGATCTGGTGATTAATGGTGGTTCAATTCAGCTTTACGTATGATAAAGTGTAATCAGCTGTCATTAATGATAGCTGCACCAGGTGCTGTCAGAACCAAGTGTTTTTATGTGTCATGATTAGCATAAAGTTTCTGCTACTGCACGAATGCCAATGTCTCCTGGATTTTAATGTAAAAAGTCTTGGTGTTTTTGATCATCATGAACAAATAAACCCCAGCACCACCTAGGAACCGACCTCTAATGCTCATACTGAAATGCAATGGTTCGTTGAAAACACAGAGCAGAAAAGCAGGAATCCTGACAGAAATGTAGGTAGTTACCAAATCAAGTTTCATCTTTTTCTACTTTCACTGTGCAAAAACTGTTAAATTAGAAAATCCACCTTATCCTTTTGATTGGGTCAGTTCAAGAGTCTTAACTTCATTTTTTTTTACCAAGAAAAATCTGAAAAAGGTGGTGTGCATTTGTATTCACCCCCTTTACTGTGATACCCCAATCTGAAACACAGAGTAACCAACTGCCATCAGAAGTCGCCTAATTCATGAATAAAGGCATTCCTGTTTAATTTCTTCTTAGTATAAACCCAGCTGTTCTGTGAAGGACTCAGAAGTTTGTTACAGAACATTATCTATGAAACAGCATCATGTGTAGCATTCTGTGAATTTGCTTCCTGTTTTGTTCATCATGGTTCCTGGTTGGCTGACTCCTTAATCATCTCCAGCTGCAACTGATCAGGACTTCAGCATGCTGGGTACTTAAGACTGCGATGAAGATCGGATCATCTCTGGAGCATTGCTCAACCTGGGGTAAAAGCGTTCCTGTTCCCTGCAAACCTGAAAACCTGCACGCTACACGTGGAATACGTTTTTTATGATCCGCTTTTTTATGATCTGAGCACTGCCTGTCTGCCTCCACCTGGTAACCAAACCCTCTCCACCAACAAACGCTTCCTGGAAATACTCTTCATTGGATCCGCACGTCGATGCGTCAGCTACCTACCAGTAAATAATCACCGTTGGATTCTCACGCTGGCGCAGCCTGTAAATACTCACCGTCGATCCAACTTCACCTGTAAATACTCACCATTGGTTTCCTCTGCCCCCTCTCGTCTCCACTCCCCTGTAAGAAAGCAATGAACACTACATCTGCTGAATCTCGCCCTTCTGAGGTTAATCATATACTTACCTGTTGCCCTCTTTTCCAGATCCACTACCGTTTACCCACCTGGCACTGTAAACAAACTCACTTACCTTACTCCCATCTCTTGTGTCTGTCTGTCACCCGGCTGCTCGCTCTTGACTGAGTTTAATAAAAACCTGACATCATGAAGTCCAAGGAACAGACCAGACAATTTTATGTTGTATATGTTTTATTTGGTTATCTTTAAAAACCCAGCCAGGACTGGAGTTGCAAATCAACAAACTTCTACTTCTATTTTTTCTTTGTGTAGAACATCATATGTACTTTAAGTCCACTATGCCTAACTACATTGTCCCTGGTAAGTAAATAAATAATGTCAAAGGTGTCTGTGGCAAATTATTTACTGTATATGAATCTGACACTTCTCACCAAAATGAGTGTTGCTCATTTATTTTTACAAATGCTCTGTTTTCACCTCCTACTTTTTTATCCCAGATATCATGTGTCTCTGTTTACCATGTGTGCTTCTTGTGGCTGATTTTGAGCTAGAAAGTGTGTGTGAATGAAAAGCAAAAAAAGGAGAAAGAGAAAGCTCCAGAGAGGCTGGACCCACCACATTTGTTAGTGAGCGCACAGCATGTCAGCCAATAATAACAGCTGAAAGTCCTCGACAGGTTTAATGTGCAATCAGACGCTATCACCCAACCACCACACCCAGTTCCAGAACTGCCTAAAAATCCCCTTCCCTCCTTCCCCATTCTCATTCATGTTGCTCACATTTTAAAGTGCAGATAAAAGTAGTGCTGGAGAGATGGACATGCTCATGTATCCTGACAGGTTTAGGTTCTCCAAATATAGATGCACATCACATTTGGATGTTTTTCTTTGGTGAAGTCACAGGCATCATTAAAATGTTGTTTCCAATGTATCTGAGGCAGAGCACAGTTCCAGATGTTTTCCATTAACATCTGTGCTTGCCAGCACTTCCAGTGGACAGAAACACTGGTGTTGAAGACCCACATAGTTGTATCCACTCATAAGAGTTGGAGGATTTTTTAGTTGCTTCACAATAATTTCTCAGCAGGACCTTTTGCACTGTATTACATAACAAAACAAAATACCTGCATGTCTAAATAAATTAAAGTTAAAATGTGATCAGTGTGACATATAGGCATCAGTGTAGCTTCAGGCTTACTTTTACTAAACTTAACATATACAACTGCAGTTATGTAATGCTCATATTCATCAATATGTCATGAGCATTCTGAAAATAGACGGTCTTGTGATACCTAAAGGTGACAGCAAAAGCCCCTTTCCTAGCTTTAAACGTTTTCAGTGCCATTGTAAGAAATTTCTCTGCTCTTTGCTTGACGTATTGACCAGAATTGATGTTGACAATCAAGTCAAACAGAAGAGGAATGTTAATCTCCTGGAAGAAATACTACAATGACCAATCAGATAATCGGATTAATAGGGGGCAGAGAAAACCTGTCCTTCTTTAGTCCCTCAGTCAGAGCATGAACAAAAATGCATGAGTGTTTGCAGACACTATCACCACAATCTTGCCTTACCTATATTTTACCCCCTGACTTGTTGTGCAGTACATACTGAGCAAAGCATTAAATACAGCTACAGTATGGCCCAAAGCAAGAATCCTTCTTGTAAGCTTGTAAGTTTTCCTTGTTAATATTGTTTAAAAATAACAAACCACCAAGTGGAATGTGCACTTGAGCTATGGCATGCATGTGTTGAAACTGGGCCGTGGCCCACTTTGAATGCTAACATCTACCAAATGCACTGTGACACACTGAAAGATGACATCATGAATACATAAAGCATTTTGTGCTGGAGCTCCATTTGAGGGAAAGTCCCTCAGTTTTTGGTGAGGCATAAGCAGTGATCATAACATTGCATAAGACAAGTCTCTGACCCTCACTTCCTCCAGAGAGGCTGGCCAGTCTTACAGACATGTTCCCACTGATATCTGGATCTTTGCGTGTGCAAGTGTTCATGCATATGGAAACATGAACACTTGTGTGTCTGTGTGTGTTTGTATGTGTGTGAAAGCCTCAGTGCATGTTTTTGTGTATGTTCCCACCGAGTGGTTCCAGAGTCTGCAACAGGTGCAGCTGATTAACTAATCCCCCTCTCTCATAGAGGATTTTTTTTTTCAAGAGAGAAGATTCTGTCCACTCCTCTTCCTTTGGAATTTTTGCCTTTTGTCCATTTGGCTCCGCTCTATAAAAAGAGAGATCTCAGCTGCTTTTGGGACTGAAGCTCCACATCCATCAACCTACAACTCTCCAACCTCAAAGCTGAAGTCATTTTTATTTTTATAAGCATTATTCATAACATTGAAAATTTAATAGCTTTCCTGTAAACTAGACACTTAGGTCTTGTCCACATGGAATCACTGCTTTAACAACATTTTTATTGGTTGTTTCTAAATTAGCTTTAAAAACATGACTTCATTTCTAGAAATGTGTTCAGGCACACAAAAACACAGAAATAAACCAAAGGCCTGTAGTAACTATGCCAGGCCTGTTGTGGTGCTGTAACATTGCCACAAAAATACATCATAAACAGGAAAGAAGACATGAAGTAACAACAAAAAAGCTTGCACACTGGTTATAGATTCTATACATAAATGAATCATACAAACTGTAAACACAAGAAGAAAATGTCAAGGATGATGAGTACAAGAACAAAAATAAACCTCTTTGGTGGACTGACAACAAAGTGAAACTTCTACTTCATGTGACATTGAATTACAAGTCCACAAAAGTACAGGACAGTGTTGACTGAGAGTCATCTCAGCCCAAATATGGAAATATAATGGATGCTGTTCACTAAAGGACAGCTGAAGAGAATTTCTTTACAATTTTCAAAGCAGTGTGGCACTGAGGTGCCGTGGTTAGAGCTGCTGCCTCACAGTAAGAAGATTGAAGGTTCACCTCCTACCTCAAGCCTCTCAGTGTGGAGTTTGTATGTTCTCCCCAAGCATGCATGGCAATACTCTGGTTTCCTTCCACTGACTAAAAACGAACATGTTCAGTTAATGAATAACTCTAAATTGTCACCAGGTGAGCGTGTGTACTGTTGTTTGTGTCTATGGAGGACATTTTGCAGATCCAACAACTAATGTTTTATCTGTGTTTTAGTATTTTTATGTTTTATCAGGCATCTTTGTTAGAGTAACAGCTGCCTTCTATGAACTTCAGAAAAGAATATGCCAATGTGGAAAAAGGGACAGGATGGAAATCTGGTATGTAAACCAGCACTGTTATAACTATGTGCAAAATTTTACAACTTAAAACCCACAAAAAAGTGGGCAGATTAGAATTAGGTCATGATTGCAGTTTTATAAATGATGTTTGTCCAAAATATACAGCATATATAAATAAGATACCGTTCACTGCCAGTTGAAAAATAAGCTGTTACAATTCACACTTTTATTGCTATACCATAACTATAAGACTACTGTAGCTTAACATAAAACAACTAGGTTATGGTTAGGTCCACCCAGCAATAACAGTAAAACGTACACATGGATATGTTCCTTAGTGTCCTTGGATTCAATCTTTACATACAACCATTTATGCTCTAGAAAGAGAAATCTCAAAATCAGCAAACTTTTAAAAGCTTCATTTATGTTGGTTGCTGTCTGACCTGAAAGGGGACAAAGCATTTTTTACCACTGTAATCTCTGTGGTCTGTCAGCTCCAACTCTGGTATATCGAATTGCAAAATATTGTTTGCATGTGAAACATCTTCCATCTTGTGAGATTCCTCCAAGAAAAACAAAAGATAAGATAATCTAAAGAAAAAAACACAGGTCTCAGCTGATAAGCTCAGGTCTGGAGATGATTAGAACCGTGGTGTGCCTAAACATTTATTAGGCATTCATCTAAGGCAATTTAAGTAGATGTTTTTTTTCACCATCTTTTAGTTTTTCCCACCTTTTTCTCTCAATATATCATTCCCACAGCCCACTGCTTTCTCCTCCTACTTTATTCCTGTTTGTCCAGCTACAAGTGGTTGGGATATTATTACCTGAGAGCAGCTGTGGCACAAAAGCAGAACTTCTTTCAGAGGTTGTATAAACATGGTCTTTGATTAAAACACTTGAGTTAGAATGGTAGGAGTATAATGTACAAGGGCTCCATGGTGATTTGGGTAAAACAAAAAAGATGAGGTGAAACTGCTGACATGATATCCAGTGTTGATATGAGTAAAATGACTGCAAAGTGATCGGATACTCTGCGCTTCCCACAGAAAACCATTTACTGAGGTTTCATGGTCTCACGTGCTGCATCAATCTGCACCAGCTGTTACTTTTTGTAGATCTGACACAAAAGACAAACATTTATCAACATTTCATTCTTGGTGCATTAGTGATATTTTGACATGTTTAAATGCATATGATTTGATGCCTGTTCAGATTACCACACCCAACAGATTCATTTCTGAGTGGTTTAAACAGAAACTGTAATGTCCAGTCACTAAGTATTGAGTCAAGGGGATGAACACAAATACATGCCACACTTTTCAGATTTTTACTTGTTCATTTTAAAAACTTTGAATCGTTATACTTCCACTTCACAAATATGCAGTACTCTTTTTTGCTCTATAACATACAGTAAAATCCAAATAACCTGCTTTGCAGTTTGCGTGTCAGGATTTGGGGATTATTGTTATTTTTTATGTTTAAGTTTGGGTTTATTGTTTCTTGTATTTTGTTTTTATGCTTAGTCTTGTTTTTGTTCAGTTTTTGTTCCTTGTCTATGCACTCCTGTCATCATTCACTTCTTCTCAGTCAGTCACTTGTTTTCCTGCCATGCCCAACTCCACTTGCTCCTTGTTAGTTATCACTGACCTGTGCCCATTTCAACTAATTACCCTCTGTCTTTAAAACCCGGTCATCTCCTTCACTTACTTGCAGGTTTGTTTGTCATTTTTCCCTTGTGGTCTGGTTCTGCTCATGTTAGATATGTCTCTTGCTTTAGTTTGTTTTGTATTTAGTTTTGTTGTGCTACCTCGTCAGTGTTTTGTTTGTTTCTTTTATTTAAAAATAAATTATTTTATTTTCTGAAGATGAGTCTACACACTGGATTCGCCTCCTTCTCCACCACACCTGACACTGTGGTTGTAACATGACAAAATGTGGGAAAGCTCACAGAATAAGAATAATTTTTCAAAGAATTGTAAATAGAAATTCTTGTGTTTACATGATCTTAAAATGAGCATTATATAAATAAATAAATATGTTTAAAAGTAACACCCTCTTTGCCCCATTGCATCGTCTTACTACCACAGTTTGTCAAAAAACAAGATGGGAGTTTGAGATAGACAGACCCAGTTGGCTTTCTTAAATTTCACTTTTAACCTCTTAGATTATGTACTGTTGCCAACACACACCTTGAACATGTATTTTTTAAAATCGTATTCTGTCTGTAAATGTGTCAACTTTTGCATTTTAATCAAGTGTCATCTGTTTTTAAGTTTTAGTGACAATGTGTTTGCAGATTGGTTTTCACATCAAGTCATCTGTGACTCTTATCTGCACAAAAACATTTTTTGCGGCTAAAAAAGTGTTCACCTTTTTCAAAAGATTAGAACTCTGGAAATAAGATTTGGATGTTTTTGGGATTTCTTTTCTTCAAGTGTCTCTTTGTCACTGTTCTGTTGTTGTCAGAAAAGGTAAGTTAACCCAGGATACCAGTACCTTTTTGCAAACTGAATTAACATGATGCAGGTGCTGCCTTTTATTGAGACATGAAAGTTTAAAACTTAACTCTTTGCACTAAATGAGCACCAGAAATTTAAAAAGTTCAGTCCTGTAGTCCGTATGGATGTTCCTGTACACTATTCCAACCACTTAGTTTGGATGATGGGTACTTATGTTTCCACAGTTCCCACATCCTTCCCATGTAGCCCCTTTCTCATTCATATAGTAGCATTCCAATAGTGTTGAGTTCTCTGCCCTAGTCTATGAATGTCTTGTTCCAGTAGCCCATTTCTCATCAGAATGTCCTGATTCCTCCACATCTGATGCAAACCTTGTTTATCCGGGTGACATTCGAGCTGGCATGACATCATCTGAAGGTCATAAACATTGTCTGTCTTGGTGACTCTAATGCAGTTCCAAAATTGTATTTAATTAAATCAGCTGATCTGAGAGTCAAAATGGCTTCAATATCAACATTCATTTTGTGAGAAAAATACTGTATGAGGAAAAACAATGACTTTATGTAATACCTTTCTGCAAAGTCCATTAAAGGCTAATGCTCAGTGCTATCTTAAACAAGTTTCCAACAGGAAGTGACAAATCTAACTATCAGCTGTTTTAACTGTAAGTCAACCTGCTTTTCAACTCATGAAATAAACAGAACATAATGGCTGCAGCAGAATATTTTGTAATAAGGGGTTCATTTCATCTTTGTACCTTAAGTTTTGACTTTTTTATGTAGATGTGGGGGAGGTTACTTCCTACAATGTGTGTAACTTTCTAAAACTGATACCATTAGACTTACTTTTCTGTTCTTCCAGCAACTGATCTTGACACTTTTTCATTTCATAAAAATAGTTTAGCCAGGCTGCTTCAATAGGAAATAAAAGTCAGGTTAGTCAATCAAGCCCACTGATAATCAAGTGAAAGCACTTTTATAAAAGCAGAAGCAGGCCTTGGCTCAGTTGGAAAAAGGCTGTCTTCTAATTAGAAAATCAGGGGATTGATGCCAAACCTTGCAATATGCAGAAATGTACTTGACCAAAATATTGTACTCCAATTGTTCAATATACATATTGATGTTTAAGTTCAAATAAAATATGACATATATACAGAGGGCAAATTCATAATAGAAACAGTTATTTGAGTGGCAGATTAGGAACAATTATTTTCATAAAATGATTTTGCTACAAAGACAAGCCCCTCTTTAAACTGCCTCGGGCCATTCCTACTGTAAATCTACCAACAGAGCCGGCTGCATCCTGCAATAATGTGAACTTGTAAAATGAAACTGATATAATCATCAGGTGTGTTCCATAACTCAGCAAAATTAATGCGAGCATTCTGCCTATAATGTGTTGGAAATTCCCATTCCAAAACCTGCAGCAAGTTGCACAAACCTACCATCATCCATGCATCAATAATGCCAGCCTACTCTGACGTATACCTGCCGAAGGACAACAGATGAAAACCAGTCTTTTGGTCAACTTGGGTACATTTACCATGATGTTTGTTAATGTGCAATGTTCTTGTTAAACTATTCAATTCAATTCAAAAATTCCAATTTATTTATATAGCACATTTAAAAACAACTGTCGTTGACCAAAGTGGTGCACACATAAACATTCAATACAAACATTATACAAAAATACAATAACATTACAATTCTCACAATGTATTAAAAGCCAGTGAATGAAAATGTGTTTTAAGAAGAGATTTAAAAACACCAAGTGTTGAAGCCTGTCTAATGTGAAGGGGCAGCTTATTCCACAGTCTAGGAGCTACCACTGAAAACACCCGATCACCTCTCTGGACCAGCCTGGATCTTGGGACAACTAAGTACAAATGGGCACTTGATCTAAGTGATCTAGAGGGCACATAAGGCTGCAGAAGATCAGACAAATATGCAGGTGCCTGCCCATTTAGGGTCTTATAAGTCAACAATAAAACTTTAAAATCAATTCTAAAATGAACGGGTAGCCAGTGAAGAGAAGCAAGCACTGGTGAGATATATTCACGCTTTTTTGTTTGTGTTAAGAGACGAGCTGCAGCGTTCTGAACCAGCTGCTGTCGTAAGAGGCCGGCCTGGCTGAGACAAACATACAAAGATCAGATAGGCCTAAAATTTGAAAAAACAGAAAAATCAAGATTGGATTTCTTCAGCAGCGGTTGCACAACAGCATGTTTAAAGCAGACTGGAACAACACCAGAGCTGAGACTGCTGTCAAAAATCTCTAAAATGTCACATCCAACGTATTTTAAAATGTTCTTTAAAAAGTAAGTTGGAATAACATCATGTGGACAGGAAGTAATCTTCATTTTATTAACTATTTTCTCCAGCTGATTATAACACACAAATACCAGAAAAAAAATGACTTTTTCAGCCTTAACAATGTTTTGATACCTCCACAGGCTTTCTCGGAACATAAAAAAGACACCTGTAATTTATCTTTTTTCCATTTTCGTTGAGCTTTCCTACACTCTTGTCTGGCAGAACGAGTAATATCATTTAACCAAGGTTCAGACTTTGGTTTAGGTCTCATGGTCTTAAAAGGAGCAACCACATCGAGAACCATTTGACATTTATGATAAAAATTAGAGGTGATTTCATCAGTAGTTAAATCAACAGGAAATTCTGAAACCTTGTTAAAAGCAGCAGTAGCCTGTTCAACAGCTGATATAGTAAAAACACGAGGACGTATTGGAATCAAGGGTTTAAAATCACAAACGTGAAAAATAGTTTCAAACACAACAGGACAGCGATCAGAAAACACAGCCTCACATATTTCAATGTTTAAAATCAGTAAACCAAAGGACAACACAAGGTCCAGGGTGTGACTATGTTCTTGAGTTGGACCCGACACAGACTAAACAAAATTTAAAGAGTCTAAAAGATTACGAAAATCTTTGACCAACGGCTTGGTGGGACAGCACACATGAATGTTAAAATCACCAACAATTAAAACATAATCATACTTTGGCATAATCTCAGCCAAGAGGTCCAAAAAATCCCAAATAAAATGTTTATCATATTTCGGAGGTCTATAAACAACAGCGCAAAGAGTTGGGCGGGTACGACCCAACTCAAACATCAGACACTCAAAGCTGGAGTAGTAAACAGAAAAAAGTTGTTTACATGTGAACTTCTTCTTAAAACCAACTGCAACACCTCCGCCACGTCCAGAAGTCCTCGGCGCATTAAAATATGAACAGTTTGCAGGTAAAAGATCAGAAAAACAGCTTGACTTACCGATGCTCAGCCAGGTTTCAGTCACACACATAAAGACCCAGCCACGAGTGGAAAAAAGTTCATTCAGAATAATAGTCTTATTAGATAGTGATCCAGCATTCAACAGAGCCATTCTTGTAGGGACAAACGTCAGAGGAAAAGATGATCGTGGCGCCCAAACCACAGGTCGTAGAATTTCTAAGTTTCTCCCGTGACTCCTAAGGCCAGAAAAACAGCGGCGAGCAGGACCACTGCGAACATCAAAGCCCACCAGCGGAATCAGACAGGGTTCAACAGGATCCACAAAGCGTCACGACAGACGATGAACCGATTCGGTCAATGGAGAAAGTGCAAGAAATGATTTCAGCTTCACCAGCCTTCCTGCACGTTTTCCCCAATGTCTGCAGCGGGGCCTGCGACGGTGTCTCCAGGCGGATAGGTGCGGATGACGGAACAGGTACATCAACCAGTAGAGGAGGAAGCTTGTTCCTAAACCCATTATGATTAAATTAGGCTAGCTTGGTGACAGGTACACGAAGTTCCAACAGAGACTGGTGTTCATATACCAATAATGACTTAACATCTGTGATAAAAAGTATCAAAAACAGGACAAACAAAAAGAAAGATTTCAGAGATAGACGGCAAGCCATGGACATCGGTGCCATCATTCAAACTAAACAAATATTTAAATTCTGAGACTACCTGTGTTGATGGCTCAAAGGTGTAAAAGCAGGTTGACTTCAACATGCCACATCGCATTGGTAGTAACATAAATTACACCGAGAGAGGAAGAATGTCATATTTGAGGGTAGCAAATAGACTCTGACAAAAGCATCATCTATACAAGAAGAAAGAAAGTTGAGGTCTTAAAGGATCAACTCTTTGGAGGAGAGGATGTTTAATATCTGGTCTTGAGATTTATTTATAGAGGTGATCTTGTGCTAATTTGTTCTTTTTTCTTCCCCAGGTTTATTATGGGGGTTGAAAATCCAGTGGTTCATGGAGAGAGAAACAGAGTTGCAGTAGAGTGGGTAGGCTGGAGTTTTTCAGGTGAGTTTGTGATCCTTTATTCAAAGTTTGATTGGCAAGGAAAAAAGCAATCCACAGACACTCAGAGCCAGTGGCAATGTACGAACACTGGGTGTCGTGTTTCGGTCCACTTGTCATATACAAAGGGGAAATGCACAAGGAAACACAGGATTCAGGTAAAAAACAAAAAGATAGCAGCAATAAAAGGTTCAAACATGCATTGTACAAGAGGTTACTATGACCACCAAGCTGACAGTTTGATCAGGGACGAGGAAGGTGCTGATCTTAAGAACTGTGATAATTATGAAAATATGAGGCTTAGGTGTGATAACAGAACCAGGAAGTGAGATAAAAGTGAAAATGCTGTATTAGTTTGAACCTTTAGTACTGGTTCAGAGTATTTAGGTGTGTTAATGTAAGGCCAAGGAGCAGTACTCTAAGATCACTGATAATGATCTGGGGACAAATCCTTGTGTTACTCCTATCCTTATCCTTCGACTATGAATTTGAAGTCAGAAAGAGTAGTGATTAACCGTTTTCAGTGTAATATGGGACATACCTTTAAGAAGCCAACACATCAACAAGTGTTGCAGATTCTGTTTATGTAAACATATTTCACATATGCCAGTATGCTTATACTTTGTAGAACTAGTTATCTGGCCAGCAACAGACTTTGACATGCATCCTGTTTTATGTTTGTTCAGGAAGATTATCCATGATGCAAAACAAAAAGACAGTACAGATCAAATTAGATATTACTTTAGTTGTAAATTAAGAGCTGTTGTGATAATTTTTTTGTTTTCTTCATGCTTGTTAAGGATGATCAGAGATTCCAATTATTTATGTATGTTGTAATGGACCAACCAGTAAGGCACAAGGACAAAGGTCTAAAAAAATATTCTCCATTTATTTTTCCCAAAACAAAAATCTTTCAAAATCAAATTTCATACATCTCAAAAAGAAAAAATGTAAACTAAGAGAAACCTAACTAAGGATCACAAACAAGAACTGACCACTCACAACGAACACACAGGGGAATTTATACACAAAGGCTAGCCTACAAGAAACACAGAGGGAAGGGCAGAGGGGACTAAGACAAACAATAAATAATCCTAAACAACTAATTCAAACCAACAAATTATAATTATAACACAAATGTAAAAACAAACCACCTAACACCAAAGATATCTCTTAATAATTGAATTATTATGAGAGAGAGGTAGTCTCTCCAGAGTCAAGTCCCCGCTTCTAAAAGCTTGATGGTCTGCTCCACTTCCTGGTATTGCATCACCACCAATCCTCTCCCACAACCAGTCCTTTACATCTCCACCAAACAAAAATAGATAATTAATGATCTGAACATGCATAAAAGGCGTTTACTAAATGTGTGCACTCAAAATAGCAAACAACCTAATGTAAGATTAAAGCCACAGTGAAATTATAAATAAATATACTGTGCGCCCCTTAAAAATCTCTGAAGGGCCAGATAGCTCTATTCACTTTTCCACAACAAACAAAAATAACAGAGGATTTCAAGCTCTATGTCTTGTGAATGCACAAACTGTAATACGGGGCTACAGAGCAGGTATCACAAAACAAGGTGAGGATTTGGTGACACAAGTGCAGACACAAAGTGGTGACAATTGTTTTATATATATCTATATCAAACAGAACACAAAAACTTTGAAACAATAGTGAAGAAACCTTGACACAAGGAAATGTCTAATACACAAGCTATTGAAGAAAACAGACTATAAATACAGAGGGATGGTGACCTGATTTGAATGACTGAGTGACAGAACTTGAAGATTTGCTGAAGAGCAGAGAAACATTTAAAACATACAGGGTAATGGCCCTCCAGAACCAGGATTGGTCACCACTAATCTAAACAAATCACAAGATTCTTGAAACAATGTTCTTTGAACAAACTAGACCCAAGTGAAGATGTGTGGGCAAAATTCACAACAGTACATTTGGAGCAAATCAAACATAGCAAATCAGCCCAAACACCTCATACTAACTGTCAAACATGGTGGTGGGCTGATGATTTGGGCTTGTTTTGCAGTTACAGGACCTGGACACCTTGCAGTCATTGAGTTGACTATGAATTCCTTTGCAGACCAAAGGATTCTAGAGTCAAATGTGAGGCCGTCTGTCCAACGGCTGAAGCTTGGACCAGCCTATGTCATGATGAAACAAGACAATGATCCAGCAAATCCACAACCAAATGTCTGAAAAAGAAAAGAATTAGCGAGAGTGTGCCTACCTTATACTGTGTCTGATGGTGCATGATGGCCATCACCATCCCCTATGTAGTAGCCTACAAAAAGTCAAACTGTAGTTTCAAATAACCTAATGTATATTTTCAGATGTTTAGCTCAATTTGAAGTGAGTGTGCTGGGGGGGCTTTAGATTCCTGCAACCTAAGGAAAAAAGTTCAACAAAGACAAAACCTCTACAGAAGATCCTTAGATTCGAAGACCTCTTCCAGCAAAGAGTCCTATTTCAGTTATTTTATTGAATAATAATTATTATTTATTATCATATTTCACAGATTATGCAAGTATTATGGGGTTTGTTTGTTTTTTTTGGAGAACCAAACCCCTCTCATGTTTTGCATAGATTTACTGAGATAATAGAAATGAGACCTCTGAAATTTCTCATTCCATTTTCCAAGTACCAAGCAATTTTAACTAGCTGGGGGATGAAAACAGCTGCTTTGATTCGGGAACAGATAGATAGACAGGTAGAGAGTGTAGATAAATGGAAATCAATTTATCTATCTACCTGCCAATCTATCTGTTCTTGAAGAACAGCAGCTGTTTTCATCTCCCAGCCTGTGAGAAAGGTTTTCTTTGTTTCTTTAATCTGCACAAGTGCAGCGTGGTCTTTCATTCCCTCTGCAGTGATTGGATTTCAGAGGCCAGCTGAGGTCTGTTGAGTTGTGATAAAATGGAAATGCTTTTGAGAGAAAGACAAAAGCTGAAACACAAGAAGACAGAGAAAGGTGGTCTAACAAAATGCAAATCAACAATATAACAAGATGTATAGGATGGAACACTGTAAGGTTGTTTCTTTTACTGATGATAATGCTCAAATCTGGTTTGATTTTATCTTAAACAAGTCCTGTTGTTACTGTGGATTTTCACCAGGTACTCCGGTTTCCTCCCACAGTCCAAAAACATGCATGTTAGGTTAATTGGTAACTCTAAATTGTCATTAGATGTAAGTGAGAGTGAGAATAGTTGTGTGTGTCTTGTTCATTTCTATGTGTCCCTGTGTCACCTGTCCACAGTATACACTGCCTCTCACCCAAAGACTGCTTCAGATAAGCACCAGCTCACAGCGGCCCTGCATGGAAAACCAGGTAAAAAAAAATGGATAGAAGGCAATTAGTGAATTTTCATTTGTATGGATTTAAAGATTGAACCAGATGCACCCAAAATATTTCAGGCTAGGCTTAAAACAAATAGAGATTAAAGATTTAACCTTACAGCTACACCAGTTCATTTAGCAAATTCAGGATACACAGAGCAACAAGGTTCATTTAAACATGGCAGATATTATTAATAATAATAAAAATAATAATGTTATTATTATTAATAATAATGATAATAATAAGTTTATTATCTTTGTATCACCTGTTTTTGTGTTCATTACCGTCCTAGAAAAATGCTCATGACACTGAACCTTGATTTATCTGACTGAAAAAACTTCTAGAGACCTAGATTGTTTTGAAGTTTCTGTTATTTGACTTTAAACAACCATTAGTCTAAGAGGTCATATTAGGGTCAAGCCTTTGATCACCCAACGATGCCTGCAGGATTCAACTGGTTAAATAGCCTAAAAAGTTTTAGGTCAACCTTTAAACAACCCCCACCACAACCCTCACCCTAACCCCATAAGAGATTTAAATAAGACCAAGAAAATGAAGGATTGATGGTGAACTGATTATTTTTTTCATAAACTTTAATTTTCTACATATTGCATATTGCAAAATGTCTATTTTCCCATTTAGATAACTTTAAATAAAGGTTGCTATTTCAACTTTTTTTTTTTCTGGTCTTCAAAATCATGCAACAAAGGCAAAAGAAAACGTGCTGACTGGAGTGTGTTTATTGTAATTTTTGACCATTCTTCCAGAAGTGCATTTGTGAGGTTAGAACAAGAAGACCTGGCTCACAGTCTCTGCTCTAATTCATCCAAAAGGTGTTCTATCAGGTTGAGGTCAAGACTCTGTGCAGGCCAGTCAAGGTCTTTCACAACAAACTCGCTCATCCATGTCTTTATGAACCTTGATTTGTGTACTGGTGCCCAGTCATATTGGAACAAGAGGGGGGCATCCCCAAACTGTTCCCACAAGGTTGGGAGCATGAAATTGTCTAAAATGTCTTGGTATGCTGAAGCATTATGAGTTCCTTTCACTGGAACTAAGCAGCAGAGCCCAGCTCCTGAAAAACAACCCCACACCATAATCCCCCCTCCACCAAACTTTATACTTAGATGCAGTTGCTCAGCCATGGAAACCCTCCTCTTGTTTTTAGTTTGTTATGATTTTTGTGAGGAGATTTCTTTTTTTTGTTGACGTTTGAAGAAAATTTAGACAGCGTTGTTCCGCGCTGCTGTGGGGCTGCAGTACAGGGAGGTGATGAGAAGATTTATTTGTTTTTACTCTTCTCCCCCAGATTAAAATATCCCATTGTGAAGCCTAGCTGAATGACTTCAGGAAATTAATTTATACCACTCGCCACATGTGCACTATGACCCACAGCATCCGTGGGTCATATTTACGTGGCAGAGTTGCTGTCCCAATTGCTTCCACTTTGTTATAATACCACTAACAGTTGACTGTGGAATATTTAATAGCGAGGAAATTTCATGACTGGTCTTAATGCACATCCTATCACAGTACCACGCTGGAATTCACTGAGCTCCTGAGAGCGACACATTGTTTCACAAAGGTTTGTAGAAGAAGTCTGCATGCCTAGGTGATTGATTTTATACACCTCTGGCCATGGAAGTGATTGGAACACTTGAATTCAATTAATTAGATGGGTGAGTGAATACATTTGGCATATTCCATAAAGCAGGGTTCTTCATTCAACTATTTCACCATCCTCAACTTCACCTGCTAGTCCAGCTCCAAAGCCCAAGAAGACGAAGGGAGGCTCCTCAGTATGTCTTATTTTGAAGATGCACTCGCTGCTCTCCTCAAAAGGAGGACTAAAAGGGAAACTGCAATGGAGGCTAGACGGCAGAGAAGAAATGCCATGGTCCTGTGGAAGATGCTTCCTGCATGTGGCAGATTTAATTTGGACACTTCCACCAAAAGCACTTTCTGACTTTAAATGGAAGTTGCAAAACTTGATGTATGAGATCAGAAGAAAGTTGCCCGTCTTGCAAACAACACTGTAGAAATGTAAGTGAATCGCTTTCTACAATAGCTTGTTTACAAGGTGGATAGCTTTTTCTTTTGCCCTTTCATTTATGTGTGACCTTTATAACTCTCAATGTCTTCCCTTTTGAGTATAGTAAAATAAAAATTCAGAGCTTAATTGCAATTTTATACACTGAAATACAATCCTGAAAGTGTGTTTTGAAAAGAGTTTGCTTTTACTGGGTACACTCAAAAAAGCTTAAGACAATTAGCATATTTTTAAGTACAGATTTTATGACCTTTCTTGTGTCTTTTAATGACAAACTTGCCTGTTAAAAATAAAAAAATATATAATTAAATAGCAAATATCAATTAAATAGCATTACAATTATAGTCAAATAACATCACTTAGGATTAATATTGTTTATCTCTCCTGGCTATTGCTAAACCCCCCTCTGAATAATGTATTTTTGCTATGGCAAACTTCCTTCAGGCGTCTGAAAAAACTAAAGTCTTTTCTTGTGACATGTGGTGCCTGAGATGCTTAGGCCCCTGACAGTCTCACTTGGTCCTAGAGGCTGCAGCTCCCCAGTAACAGAAATGAGTCTGTAAAGTTAGCAGGTATGTATCTTACAGCAGGAACATTAGCAGCATCTACGCAGGCAAGGAAATTGTGGAGGGCAACACAGCCGAACCTTCTCTGGCAAACACTCTACTGGCCAGTCAAGGATCCTCCGTCTTGCTGCTAAGATGCCAAATGCATTCTCAATTACTCATCAGGCACAAGAGTGGTAGTAATTGTAGATTATCTCCTTTACCCGCCTTATACGTATTGGGCTGCAGATCCCCTTTAGAAAAAAAAAAAAAAAAAAACGTATAGCAAAACTAGCGAAATTGCATTTCCTGCAAAAATGTAGTGTAAATGCTTTTTTGCTGAATGATTTGACTGAAAGCTGCTGAAACTAGGCGGAACAAACACTTAAAACTGCAGAACAATGCTTAAAACAGCACAACAATCCTGAAAAAAATAGCTGAAAGAACTTTGAAAACATCCTAAAAAGCAGAACAGAACCTAAAAACAGTGAAACAAGTCCTAACAGCAGGAAAAAAAAAAAAAAACCTTAAAAACACCTGAGAAATAAAAAAAAAATTAAAATAGCAGAACAATCTTTAAAACTGCAGAAAAAACCATTAAAACACCTTGAAATATCTGAACAAAGCCTATGTGTTCAACAAGAGCTGAAAATACACTCACAGAAACCCACACAGGTTCTGTGTGATGTCACACATGAACATTCTGAATTCAATCACCACGGCAACACAAGCATGAGATGAAAGTTACACCAAAGGTTTTTACTTTAAATGGAGATTATAAAAAAAAAAAAAACTATCCAAGATATCAAAAAGCTGAATTATACAGTAAGAGTTGAATGTCTTGTTTTCTTCAAACCTTGAATGGCATTTCTAGGTGGAAGTTTGCTGAAGTAGGGAGCTTTCAAACAGCAGTAAGATCTGACAGTTGAAAACAGAATTTCAATGAGAAAAAAATTCCTGAAAAACCTTAATATTTTAAAAACCCTTAAAAGTTATCAGTACCAAAAGTCATAGCACCCTTCCCCTGAACGTGCTGAACATTTTGATACCCGAATGGCTAAAATCTGTCAGGCAGGACATGGGAGTGTCCGCAAGAACTGGTAGAGGGGCTGTGGTGGCGGCGGTCCGACCCACCGAAGAGGCTGTGGTGGCGGCGGTCCAACCCACCGAAGAGGCTGTGGTGATTGGTGGGGATGTGGGGGCTGCCGCAGCCGCTGCCCTCCCTCGGCAACAGTGGTCACGGAATCGGGGGGGGGGAACCACGGCAGAAGACCAGGGGCCATCCAGGAAGGCAAGCGGGTGCTCCTCCCGCAGCTCGGCCAGAATCCTGTTCTTCTCCACCGGAGAGAGGTTCTCACCGACATTGGAGTCTGCAGGGTGCTCTTTTGGCTGGATCATTCTGTCAGGCAGGGTGGGAAAGGAGGCGAACCCAGAGTGCAGACTCTTATTATAAGAAAAACTAACTTATTAAGATAAAACAAACAAAAACAAAAAAGGCTGACGTGGCAGCAAAATAAAGAACTAAGTTTTACATGGAAACATGGCGTGGAGCAGAAACATGACATCAGATAACCAAGGGCAACAGGGAACAGAGAACAATGATCCAGCAGTGTGTGGGAGAAATGACCGGGTATTTAAACAGGAGGTGATTGGAAAGTGGGCACAGGTGAAGCAATTAACAAGATTTGAGACAGGTGTAGGTGGGCGTGGCAGGAAGGCAAAAGAGTGATTGGGGAGGAGTGAATAGTGACAGCAAACACAAACAGGAAAAAACTAAACTGAAAAAATAACTCAAAACAGAAACAAGATAATAACCAAAACAACAAACCGAAACACAAAAAATTAAATCCTCACAAAATCGCTTCAAAATTGCGGGCTGAGGTAGATACCGAAAAACGTACGGAATAGTAAAGTAACAATAATAATAATAAAGAGAAACAGGAAAGCAACTGTGTGAATTCTTAAAAGCATTCACACAAATAGTAAATCTACAAGCCCGTGTTGGCTGCAATGTGAAGTGTTGTGAGTTTTCAAGTAATAAATTTTAATTAGCATGGTATAGAAACTACAAGTAGATGAACGATTTTTAGAGGAATATTGAAGAAAATATAGATTATTTTAAAGAAATGAGGGTTCATAATGGATTTAGGGAAGCAGATACAGCAGTACATAGTAGTCATGATTCAAATCAGGAGTTTAGCGAGTAGCCATGTTTTATTTTAGCATCAACTTTTTTCATTGATTATAATTTGGAATTAATTTAAATTATGTTTTTTATGACATTTTAATATTACATTAACAGCAATATACTTGAATAGGAACACATTAGGTTAGTATGCAGTGGAAATGCAGCATCTCCCACAAACACGTGGAGTTTTGATGGATGTGATAGAAAGCTGTAATGGTGGTGGCAATCAGTGGTGGAAAGTAATGAAGTACAAGTACTTTGTTACTGTACTTAAGTACAACTTTCGTGTATCTGTACTTTACTTCAGTAGATTTAATAATGGATACTTTCTACTTTTACTCCACTACATTTTACAGTAAGTATCTGTACTTTCTACTTCACTACATTTCTACAAAACCGTTGCGTTACTCGTTACATCCAAGTCGCATTTTGGTATTTTGATTTGTTCATTAGTTTGAAAGCATCCAATGGCGAGAGAGGAATCAGTCCTCTGAACCAATGCAAAGCGAGAAAGAATCATTAGGCCCTACCCCAAGAAGAACAAGGCAGTACGCAGCACCTGCAGAATCACTAACAGAATGGAGTCCGGTGATAGACAACCAGAAGACCTGCGCCACCCATGGCCTTATTTAAAAGATTTATTTAAAATAACTGGGTCAAGTTTACCTTAAAGTGGCCAACTCTCTGCTACTCCTGTAACGATTTGATACAGTAGAGGCTTCTGCACTTCCCATATCGGTGCCTTCTGTCACTTTTTTCAGCAGTTAAAACTGTTTAATCTGTTGTTAACACTTCGTAAACTGCTTTTCCAAGCCGCCTTTAAATGCAGAATGAGCGCTAAGACGCTAGCTGGGTTTACAAATGTGGGGCAGCGAAGGACACTTGCTGCTGTGCAGACCTGCTCAGGTGTATGTTAGAATCATGGCAGCAAACCAGCAAAACACAAACTTTGCACAGTTTTTTCCCCAAACTAACCGACTGAGTTGAGTAAAACTGTTGGATACAGCTAATGTTAGCTAAAAGAGGACTATACCAGTACAGCACCTTGAGCTTGTTAAGAAGTAGCCTGTAGGCTACTGGTGTTGTTGTTTATGTTCAAAAGTGGGTAGTACTTGTTACATTTACTTGAGTAACCACCCCTGTTAAACTTGTCTGGAGCCGGGGCTGTTTTCATTAGACTCTTAATTACATTGCATTAGCCTTTAGGTAATACAGTTGACAAGTACTTTTACTTTTAATGCTTAAGTAGTTTTAAAAGCCAGTACTTTATTACTTTTACTTAAGTACAAATGTTAATGTGGTACTTTTACTTTTACTTAAGTACAAATGTTAATGTGGTACTTTTACTTTTACTTGGATACATTTTGTCTGTGTATTTGTACTTTTACTTAAGTACAGTGTTTGAGTACTTTCTCCACTACTGGTGGCAATGGAAGTTGCCCATTCTTGAGAGCAGACCCAAAGGGGCTCTGCTCAAACACTGTCTCATCACTCTTCCTGCCATAAGCCCAGACATCAACCATCGTAAACTTATATCTTGCATCACACACAGCAATCAAAACAATAGAGTGTTGACCTTTAAAATTAAAAAAGTCACTCTTGGTGGGACTTTGATTTACATTTTTGCCATCAATAGCCCTAACCCAATTGGAAAGTTCCACAACCTCTAAAAGTCCTGGGGGCCCTTTTGTAGCTGGCTACATTACTCTGTAAGCTTCTAGAAGCTAATATTTGCAGTGTGACCTCAGACCTCTCCTGGATAGAGACTGGCATGCAGTGTTTGTGTGTGTGTACATGCTGAATGAACAGAGTTGTGGTGGTTGTAAATAAGATAAGGAGAAAGCAGATAAAAGTCACAAACTTGATTCCATGCGTGCTATCACACAGGCACCAAGATACAACTCTGTTTGGTGTCATTCTTCCTCTGAACAGTCTCTTCTCTTTACAGTGCCATCTAGTGACCAAATGTAATAACAGCAACATGAATGTATCCACTGTGTAAACTTCAGAACACAACAAACAGCATGATCCAACGGATAAGGTTGTCAAAACAAATGCCCGACATCCTGGAAGAAAAAACCCTTTCCTCATCATCTCCAACATCTGTTGAACCAGGACACTGTACTCGCCCTGCTCAACTCTGGTCATATTGAGTGGTTGGACATTCCGACAATGTTTACTCTTTTTTTTCATCTCCTTGGCAATCGTGAACAGTAACAATACATCTTCCTCCTCCTCCACTTTGAATGTGTTTTTGTCTTCCTCCTCTTCCTCAGTTCTCAACACAACTCTGCCATTGTCCTCGTGCTGTCGCTGCATTGTTGTTGTTGTTTTTGTCCATGCATATTATGTTAATATGGTGTGAATGGTAGTGCATTTGGTTTGTCTCTGTGTGTCCCTGTGATGGACTGGTTACCTGTTTAGGATGTACCCTGCCTCTCGCACAGTGACAAAGGAAATAGGCACCAGCTCCCTGTGACCCTGCATGGCTAATCCAGGCAAAGAAAATAAATGAATGGAGGTTGTTATACACTATATTGGCTATTTAAATACTGCCATATGGGAGTGAGGGAATCACCTTCTGATACAGACCTACTTCATTTTTTTTACTTTACACTTGATATTACTGAAAACAGCAGAGTCACTGCTAAACTTATTGCAACTTGTCCTCTCCTCTCATAAATTCATATTCAGAACTGAAAGTAGCATTTCTTAAAATAATGCATATTGCCTGCCACCTTACATGCCAAAGTTTTAAACAAATATCTTGCAACATCTGGTAACCCTTAGAATGTGTTGTAAGTTGGTTTACCAAATTTTCAGTCAATATTGATAAAATTATTCAGGTTATTGCAGTTTGGGTGTTTGCTAAGGTCACTTGTATGTAGCAGCCATTTTGAATCATGTTGTCTCCAAAATTTAATTAGTTATAGATGTACATCCAATGATTAGCGTCTGAGTGTTTCATTAAAATGCATCCAGTTATTCATGAGATATTTTACTAATAAACAGTGCATTTTAGACATGGGGCAGAGGGGAAACCTACCAATTTATAGGGTCTGCCCTTGCCCTCTCTGACCCCTTTCTCTCCTGTATGGAAACATTGCAATCCCAGCATAATGTGCATTGCTTATTTTAGTTATATGAACTTGAAAGATGCAGCTGGATAAACTTTCTTCCATAAGTGTATAATTTCAGAAATGGTTGTCAGATTAAACAAAATGTTAAACTGTATAAAAGGAACAAAACAGATTTTCTGACATGGGTGTTTAATTCAGTTTTAAAGCCTGGCTGTAAATTGGTTTTGACCTCAGCAGTGCGCTGTCAGCCCCTCAGGCCACAGTGACATTAGGCCAGATCCCTTTGTGACCCACAGGTTGTGTGACTGTCAGTTAACCTCCCATTCACCTTTTCCTTAGTCCTTCCTCATCCATCAGTAGAGAGACTGTTTAAAAATGATTGCAACACTATCTGGAAGTGTTTTGTGTTTTAGATAAAGTGGGATAAACTGAGTCGTGAACATTTCCTCTCTTTCAAAGGGAGACTCCAAGTTTTCTCAGAAAGTCAACATCAAACTGCACATTTCTTATGCAGATCTGCAACTTTGTGTTGCTGAGTTTATGAGTGACACCATATAAAGCACTAACAGAGTAGGAGATGTGTCATGTCAGTCCCTCATGTGTTTTCAATGTCAGCACTGTTCAGATCTGTGGAATATCAGAGACATGTTTGCTCTCCCTTTAGCTCCAACAATTGGAGTTTAATTTTCCCATTTGCTTCACTGAATAAATCTGCCAAAACAATGTAGGATGACCTAATAAAAGAATCTAAAACCTGTCTGTACACATCTGAGTGTTGGGAAAATAGCAAATTAGATGAAAATATATAGTTAGGTGAACATTATAGTGCTGTATTGTTTATAACAAGGTATTAAAAAAAAATAGTGAAACTAAATGATTTATTCTTATTGGTTGAAACATTCACATGAACAATTATAGACTATTTTTTACTTGTTAAATCTAAGGGATGTTTTAAAATAATTTGTACAATGTAGTTATATTAGCTAGTGAAGACAGATTGACAACATTTGCTTTTGCACAATTTAACAATAATCAGAGGCCTAGCAATCCTTTAAGGAATGCAAATTGCCTAATGTCTTTCAGGTCAGAGTTTTAAATCAAGATCATATCAAACGTTAATAAATGAACAAGTTTAGGCCTTTTTAGTCAAATCTAGAAAATAACATGTAAAAAAAAAAAAAAAAAAGCAAAAAAAAAATATATAATAAACCCTAATTGCTATGATTTTCAAATATCATAAATCCATATTTTATTCACAGTGGAACAAAGTAAAATATAAAATGTTTAAACTAAGAAATTGCACTATTGTTCAGAAAAAAAGCTGAGCAGAGGTTCATCAGTTTGCAAATAATCTATTATCTACAGTTCATAATGACACAATTTTAGAAAATGCCAGAAGAGAGTCCCCAGATACCGAACAAACTCAGGAAGCAATAATTAAGTAGAAAACTTTATTGTTCAGAGGTGGTGGAATCTGGAAGGAGGAGAGGATTGGTTAATGTTTTGGTCCAGTAGTTAACTTGCAGATGGCTCAGAGGATTAGCGAAGGGAGCTAACTTACAGGTAGTGCCAGGTGGATGCACGGAGGTGAGTTTCACAGGTGAGTATTTACATAGTGCGTGAATGTAGTTCGTCAGAGGCAGACAGGCTTCACTTTCCGAGCTCCTTAGGTGAGTATTTACACGGTGCAGGTTTGGGGCCGCAGAAGGTGGAATCCCAGTCGGAGGATTTAGGCAAGGTGCACAGGTAAGTAGGTTTGCAGGTTCTTGTAAGATCCAGCCGGTCCCAGGTAATGGGCTTCTAAGCGGGTGGAGAGAGGTGCAGCAACAGGAACACTAAGTGGTGTACAGAAACAGACAGAGTAAGTAACTGGTTTTTCAAATGACAGGTTTCAGGCCAAGACGGATTACCCAATGGAAATCGATGCTTCAGCGAGGAACAGCTCACTCCAACTGCCTTAAGAACCCTGGGTCAGGGTGATGACGACGAGCTGCAGCTGGGAGTAATTAAAGGGCCGGCAAATCAGGAGGACCAAAGAAGTCAAACAGGCAGCTGGTGGCAGATTGCCACACATTAAAAAAAATTTAAGTTGAACTGAAGAGTTTTGAAGCCAACATAAGATGAAAGAAAATCATAAAATATGCTTATTGTAAAATTTTACCCCCAAAAAACAAAACAATTATACAAAAAAATTTTTAACAAACACTGAAGAAACCACTCTAGTGTTTTTTGCTTTTTCTATGACCCCCTTGATGTGTGACATCCGCAGAGCCACTGAGGTTCACGAGCATTCAGCAATTCCTCAGTGAGTGGATGAATACAGGTACAATATAGTTCAGTGGGTTGGAATTCATTGTTCGAACCAGGCAGAAAATAACACTGGAGTTTCATGTTTTGGCTTCCCGAAAAACGAAAATCTTCCTCAAATTTGGATCCATAAGCTTTGATGTGGGAATTATTATTTTTTTGGAAACCATGGATGCCACATCCTCTGTACTGAGGATAGGAATCATCCAGACTGTTATTAGCACACAGTTCAAAAGCCTGCTTCTCTAAAGTTATGGGGGTACATTAGTACCTCTGGCATGGGCAGCTTACACATCTGGAAAGGCACCATCAATGCAGAAAAGTACATACAGGTTTTAGAACAACGTGTTCTCATTCAGACAATGTCTTTTCATGGAAAGCCTTGCATTTTTCAGTAAGACAATGATAACCCTAAACAAAAAATCCAGCAAAGAAGACCCAGGACTGTTAAATGCCTAGAATCCTACATTAGACAAGAATGGGACAACATTCCCTCCAAAAACTCCCGTCGTTGCTCTCCTCAGCTCTTACATGTTTACAAACTGTTGTTAAAAGAAGAACAAATGCTTCACAGTGGTAAACATGACCCTGTCCTAACTTTTTGAGACATGTTCCTGCCAGAAAATTCCAAATTACCTTATTTTTTTCAGAAAATGGTACATTTGGTGTGTTTACTTTGAATAAAATGTAGGTTTATGAGATTTGCAAATCATTGTATTTTGTTTTTATTTAGATTTTACACAGTGTTCCAGCTTTTTTGGAATTGGGGTTTTACGTAAGAAACATTAACTCAGTGTATTTATGTCATCGTGCATATTTTATTTAGGTCAGTCAAACATGTGCTTTTGTTGTTTTTAGTGTACAAATGCATTATACAGGTATTTCAGACACAGGTGATAAGTTATGCTGAGAAGATGTGTGGTTCTGATGCCAAATGTTGTCTGTTATGTTTGGTCGGGACAAAAAAAGGATTCAGAACTGTTTTTGCATCACTGTAAATAACTTTTTTTTTTCCAAATGACTGTCTACAACAAAGGTTTGGTGACTAAATCCTGTGGTGATGACACTGCTCAGTTTTTGAGGAAGTTTGGTGTGTTTTTATGATTGCAAGTTGATTTCCCCAGACTCAGCAAGCCGCACACAGCTCTGTGCTGAAGCAATAATAAATCCAGTGTGAGTCAGTAACACAGGCAGTGATTTATTCCTATTGGGCAGCTCATTAGGCTGGGGAGGATTCTGGTTACTAATGCAGCTGCAGAACTTTTTGGGCTGTTTCACAGTTCAGCTGCATTGCTACAATGAAGTGTGGAGCCAGTAACCATTAAACAACTGTTTGAACTGGGAGCTCCTTTCATCTTTCTGTCAATCAAAATCATAACTAATAGTTTAAAACTTATGAACACTTGCATCTTCACCGTAAGTTCATAAATTTTATTTAGATCTAAAGTATTTATGATCACAACTATAAATTAGAGTTTGCAATGCATGTCAGAATTTTAAACTAAAATCCTGCCCTTTTTGTGGCAGCTGGCTGTGGTGACCATCTTGAATTTGGTTTACTCCAAAAGGTAATCAGTTGTACATGTCAATCCAATGATTACTTTCTGAGAGTTTCATTAGTGGTTCATAAGATATTTTGCAAACAAACAGACAGAGTTGACTCTAATAGTTAATGGAAATTTTTTAAAAACAAATTTTGTGCAATATCTGTAAAATTGAGTTTTAGCCATTTTTGTGTTTGTGGTGGCCATCTTGAATTGGGTTGACACCAAAAGTTAATCGGTTGTAGATGTTCAGTGTGAAGTATGGTTTGTGTTCATCTCTCATTTCTGTTAAACTCATTACAGCCTTATAATGTGTTTTATTCAAAGGGATCTCACAAAGGTGCAAACATTTAAAGCTTGTATAAGTACTAAATGGTAATGCAGTTCAAACTGTAAAATATAAACAAACTTTGATATTGCTAAAATAAGGTTACGCTTAGCTTATGATAAAATAATCACAAAGAACAGTTGTGTCTGTGGGGTGAGGGAGGCCGAAGACTCTAGGACATCATGACAGGGGCAAGTGAGATTAGGTAGTAGCCGTCCTTGAGATGGAAAAACAAGCTGCTGCAGCTGTTTGTGTGCAGAAAACCCTGGTCTTGGGGTTCATAGTATAAAAAGGAGGTGAAAGGGGAATCATCTCAGACACAACTGGAAACGTGTTGCTGTTGTTTCTTGTTGGTGAGTTGTTGTCTCCATTCAGCTGAATGTTTGAATAAATGTATGATTTGTAATTACACTTCTGGTCTGGACTGGTTTTGTGTGTCCGTCTTTCCTGCAACATCCGGGGAACAGTGAGAAACACAAGGTAGTGTGGTGATATTTCTCAGAAGGGAGTAAGTGACGCATACTGTTTCTCAACATCAGCCAAATATTTCTTCCTGGGAGTTTCATTAAAATTCATCTAGTGGATCATGAGATATTTTGCTAACAAACAAACAAACAACACACAAATACACACAGGGAGAAAAATTAAAAATTATCGCCTTTTTGCCTTCAATGTTTGTTTCAGGATTTATTTTATGTTCCACTTCAACAGGAACATACTCAACAAGCCCCGATTCAGCACAGTTTACCCTTTTCTACAATAGTATGAACAGGTGGATTCCTTAAAGCTTGTCATGTGGCGCCTCTTTGTGGTTGGTGAATTACTGGAGATGAAGTCACCAATGTGCTTTTGTTGCCATCTAGAGTCCTTGCATTTATCTCACACATTTACTAAACAAAAGACAGTTCAGCTATTATTAAGGAAAAGAAAAATATGTATGGCCAGATATAAGTCATTAAAACATTTATCACAGCTGTGGATAAGTTCTCCAACTTGAGTCTTTGACTTTAGTTGCTGGCTTTTATCTCTAAATAGTAGTCATCTCATGTTCAGGCTCACCTGCCTGTAATTCACTGACTGTTTTATTTGAGATTATTTTAATCACTTTCCACTTATTGTCAAGATGCCAATCCATCAGTGTTTCTGTTGTAGTGTGTCTTATTTGAAACCATTTGCTTTGTACTCTGTGCTAAGGTGTTTCTTCTCTCTACCTGAAACATGTTGCACTGCATGTGTTTCTGAAAGGTGCTCGTTGCTAAAAGGCAAAGGCAGAGAAAAAATGTTTTTTGCCTGCATCTGTGTGTGAGTTTGCATGTTTCAATTTGTTACCATAATATTTAATGTTCTGCTTAACAGATTTTAATAAAACATGCAGAAAGTATTAATTGGATGTCCATCTACAACTGATTCACATTTGGAAGGAACTTGTTTCAAGATAGCTACCACAGCCAGCTGATTCTAAAAAGACAAAAATGGCTATAACTCAGTCTATTTTACAGTTATTGACCTAAAATTTGGTGTGATAGTAGCTGAGATAGATCACCAACTCATATTCTGAATACTAACAGAAAGTGCAACATCTTTGTTTTGCCAATACCCATTTGGAATCATGTTTATCTGTCTGTTAGCAAAAAAATCTCATAAACTACTGAATGAATTTTAATGAAACTTTTAGGAATTGTTTATTTGATAAACCTTCGCAACTGATGAACTGTTGTAGCCAACCCAGCTCAAGATGGCCACCACAGTCAACTGATACTAGAAAACACAAAAATGGCTATAATTTCATCAGTTTTTATGGCAATTGCTCTAAAATTTGGTGTGGCTATACATACATTCTCCAAGCCCTGTTTATTGCTCAAGATATTTCTATTTCTATTTTTAAAACATTTAAAACATTTAACATTATTCATTGGGGTCAACTATGCTATTATTATTATATTCTATATCTATTAGCAAAATATGTCATGAATGAGTCAACAGATTTTTAAAGAAACTTTCAAAAAGTAATCATTGGTTGTACATCTGCAACTGATTACCTTTTGGAGTCAACCTAGGTCAAGATGTGTCCCACTGCTAATCAACATTAGCCAACACAAAAATGTCAGTCAATTTCTCAAATACTGATCTAAAATTTGATTTAGAGTCATCCCCAACATTGTCTGAGCATGACAATTTGCAATACTGCATGCAATTGCAAATGTTATTTTCAATATTTGACAAAAACATTTACAACTTTGTCATTTCTCATCATAAGATGATCCTAGACTAAAAATCTGTCCATAGGAATATACATTCCTTTAAGGAATGCCAGGTCTTTAATTTTTATTCTCAGTTCCTAATCGAATGTATATACTGTACTTTGATTTTTGGAGTTTTGTATACAGTTTACTGCATCATAAAAAAAAGATGAACAACAGCCCTGTGCAGGTTTGGATTGAACTGTCTATTTTCTGAGCCACAAGAGGTCTCTACAGCAGTCAAAATCTGTATGTTTTCTGTTGAGATGACTGTTTTCAGCTGCATTTGATGGTTTTGTTGTGTTCAGAACAGATGTGACTTACAGACCACATGAGCAAATGGCCAGCACAACATTACAGCTCTGGCTGTCCTGGCTTGACTTTTACCAGTGCTTAAAAAAACATACTCATTAAAGAACAATCGTCAGAGCAGAAAAAACACAAACAGTTCTTGTGACGGTGATCATGCTGGTGTCATTAGATTTCATTTAGATGGACCAGATGCTCTAAACAGTTTATGAGATGATTTTTGTCATGTTTCACTTGTTTCAAGATGTTAAACCAATAAAAAGGCTCTTAAGGCCCAAGCAGGTAGTGATGTCTCCAAAACAGATGGAAATACTTTTTGTGGTCCCGCCTGGGATTTTATCCTTTAAAGGGCAGTTGGCTGAAACATGTATGCCCTTAAAGCTGCAGCCCTGTGTCTGTGTGTGTGTAGAAGGGAAGAAATAAAAGCAGTTTACATAATTTGTCAAGGACAGAAAACGTGGCTTTCATGTGAACCTGATTGTGCTACGTATATACTGATGCAAATAACAAGCAATACTTTGCATCTGTATGAGTGTGTGTGTGTGGGGGGGGGTATCTTTTTAGGACCTTTTCCACTATAATCATCTACTAAGTCTGGTTGTTATAAAGGGTTTAACATATGGTATGCATTCCATGTTTATCAGCAGTTGGTTTAGGTAATGTATTTTATTAGTTTTAAGTTAATTTCTTTAGTCTGATATGTGGTTTAGAGGCGCCACCTATTGGTGAAAGAAAGAAAGAAAGAAAGAAAGAAAGAAAGAAAGAAAGAAAGAAAGAAAGAAAGAAAGAAAGAAAGAAAGAAAGAAAGAAAGAAAGAAAGAAAGAAAGAAAGAAAGAAAGAAAGAAAGAAAGAAAGAAAGAAAGAAAGAAAGAAAGAAATGAATAGCATAGCAAGTAGCATGGAGGCTGATGGTGTGGCTGCTCCCGACCGGTTCTGGTATGCGTTATTGACCAATGACCACACATACACACCACACACCACACCACACACACACACACACATATAGCCACCCACCCATGTACCACCAAAGGGAGATAAAGTCTGCTTAACTGGAATGCTGTTTGTAACCTGCACTATCTTGAATAAAGAAGAAAAGGACGACGAGCCTCAGTTTTCTCTGTGTCCTGACCGACACCCAGTGGCGATCGTTAACTCCAAGCCAGCATACAGGAACTCAGTTTTCTGCATTACACGGGTCTAGGGGCCGTTATGGGGATGAAAACCTGGTCCAACTGCAGTGAAACATTATTTTTGGATTAGGGATTAGGACTAAAGCAAATGTGTAAATTGAGTTTGGTTAGGGTCAGGGTTAGGCACATACTGAATTTTGTTGTATGCTACTGTACACCTCCCTAGGGAGTTGTTCCAAGCTTGTTCAGCTAGATGGAGACCCCGGCGATAACCCAGAACATGCTGGAGAGACTATGACTCTCGGCAGGCCTGGAAACACTTTGGAATCCTCCTGGAAGAACTTGAAGATGTGGCTGGGGAAAGAGATGTCTGGGCTTCTCTGTTGAAATCGCTGCTCTCTGTACCTGATTCTGGAACAAGCAGTAGATAATGGATGGATGGATGGATGGATGGATGGATGGATGGATGGATGGATGGATGGATGGATGGATGGATGGATGGATGGATGGATGTTGTGGATTTTGAACTTGTGCATCTTGGAACAAACTTTGCAACCTTTCACTTCCTCTGGATAGCATTTATTTGTCCTCCAGTTCTAATGTAAAGAACCTTGGTGTTATTTTTGATCAGGATATGTCTTTTAAACCTCACTTTAAAAATGTTACCAGGAACTGTTTCCTCCACCTACATAATACTACTAAAAGCAGAAACATCTTGTCTCAAACTGATGCAGAAAAACTGATTCATCTTACAAAGTTGAATCAAATCTTACAAAGTTCTAAAAAAATCTTACAAAGTTCTAAAAAAAACAAGCTCCATCTTATGTTAAAGATCTTATTGATCCATGTTTTCCTAACAGAGCACTTCACTCTCAGACTGCAGGTTTACTTGTGGTTCCTAGAGTTTCTAAAAGTAGAACAGGAGGCAGAGCTGTCAGTTATCAGGATCTTCTTTTGTGGAGCCAACTTCCACTTTCTGTCTGTGAGACTGACCCTGTATGCTTTTAAGACTAGAATTAAGACTTTACTTTTGATAAATCCTATAGTTGGGGTTGGCTTGGGTTTTCTGAGCTATCCTTTAGTTGTGCTGGCTTAGACTACTGGAGGACAAATTGACCATGTTTCTTCATTCTGCTGCGGACTTTACTCTCTCTCTATTGTATTTGTAATTATTTCTGTTATTAACATGTGTTTTTCTTTGTTTTTCCTCCCGTAGAAACTACACCCGAACCAGTCATTCCATGTTTGTCTGTCTCTTTCCTGTCCTCTCAACCCACAGCTGATTAAGACAAATGGCCATTCATCCTGACCCTGGTTCTGGTTCTGCTGGAGGTTTCTTCCTTTATATAAAGAGTTGTTCCTTTCCACTGTCACTAATGTGCTGCTCAAAATAGCAAATCGTGACAAAATAAAGAGTTAACAAAATCTACTGACTTCCTTAGATGGATAACCCTTACTAATTAGTGTTTTATAATTTAGTGTATGAGAGCGTTTTTGTATAGTTCCCTAAGATGTAAATTGGTGCCTAATAAATAAATTGAATTTAATTGAATTAATGCTGCTACTTAAACCTATAAGAAATAATAATAGTAATAATAACTGGGATTGAGTTTTGCAACTTGGTAACCAAATTACAGGATAAAAAGTTCCATTTCTGAACAATCAAAACAATAGACCAGCCTTAAGATCTTTTTAGAAACTTATTGCAGTTTTTTAAACACTTTGAAGCTTTTTATTTTGATATGAATACAGCAAAGATCCTAATTTGTTTGGAAAAATTAAAGACAAAAACAAGTTTTTTGCTGAGGCTCTTGCTGATTGGCATTTGGCTCTTCTTAAATGTGTGGATTTGCTCTGGAAACTCTGCTTTCCTCCCACAAAACATGTAATATGCAGATGAGGTGAGTTGGTAACTCTAAATTGTTACTAGTTGTGAGTGAGAGCATGAATGGTTGTCTGTCTCGTTCCTTTTAACGTGCCCCTTGATGAAATGGTGATCTGTCCAAGAAGCACCCCACCTCTCGCTCAGTGACTGCTAGAGATAGACACCAGCTCCCCAAAACCTGCATAAAAAGTGAAAAAAAGATTGGATGGATGGATAGATGGATCTGCTGTGTTTCCTATTCTAACAGTGACATGAAAAGATCAACCTGGGTTGGAAGATCATGCTCCTGCACATTCACCAGTTTTTAATGTGGTTGAGAAAAGCAAGAAAGTAATGTTTATAGACTGAAAGATTGTTAAACCTATTGGTGGTGGCAAACTTCTTTGTTTCAGTTTTATTTCTCATGATATTGCATGAGATTGCTCATAACTTCGTTTTCAAACTTTGACCAAAACAGTTACAACTCCATCATTTCTCAACATAAAATCATTTTAGTCTAAAACAGATGAAGGGCGACAGTCCATACACATTCCTTTAAGAAATGCTAGGCCTTTCATTTATTTATTGGAAATATTGGATTGAAAAACTGTCTTCATTTATGCTGACAAATGCTTTCTGACAGATACTTGGCTGTGAAAAATTAGCATTTTTAGTTGTTAGCTTGCCATATAACTGATAAATAGAACAATTACTTGTTGTTTTGCATTTAAAATTTGCCAGCTTTACATGACAACACCAAACTGAAATAACTGTCTGTTTATCACCTCCTACTCAAACACCTACCAGCTCTCTGAATAGAATTCCCAGAACTGAGGCTCATGAAGGAGGGAGGCCTTTACTGGCACTGTTGCTTTTTTCACTTTCTTCATAACTGTGATGACTCATTAATGTCCCATAATGTATACGCTGGAACAGATGATAGATGCATCCCAATATTTAAGTGCCTAGTAAAGTTATTTCTGTTTGTAACATCTCACAGCTCACAATGTGAACCTGAAGACAGATGAAACAAATAAGTTCAGTTTCTTTCTATTTTACAGATGTGCATACATTTGTTGGTTCTCTTACAGAACACTGAAACAGTGCTTCAATCCTTGGGTAAAGTGATTCAGGTAAAGCCCGTGTCTAATGTGTATCTGCATGTATTTAATATGTGATAAAATAAAGAAAAAAATGGGAAAAATATTTTGTTTATTTTACAAAGATATACTAAAACAGTATGGACAGATTTGTTTGTATCCTTAAAGAGACTATTAATATTTGCATTACAAACATATTTTAAACTAAATGTATGACCTTAATGAGTATCACAGTGCCTTTAAGCTTTTGATCAGACAAATGTATCACTGCGTAGTTTGGTATCATTGCGTGCACCACACTAAACATAGAGCAGAGAAAGCAAAGGTGAGAGCTATCTGAGGAGCTCAGAACAAAGATTATAAATATCCATGTTAAAGGTAAAGGCTGCAAAACAATCTCCAAGCATCATCATATTTCTGTAACAACAGCTGCTAATATTATTTAAAAGTATAAGATTCTTGGGACTATAGCTAACCTCCCAGCATGTGGGTTCAAGAGTAAATGCAAACCCAGGTTGATCAGATGGATAGTGCAGATGGTAGATGAGCCAAGGAAACTATTCAAGGTCAAAGTATGTCACTTTTAGATTGCACCACATATTGCATTATAATGGGTTACATGGAAGAAGACCTTGGAGGGCTCCCCTATTGACAGAAAAACACAACAAAAGACAAACAGGAATTACCCAAAATGCATGTTGACAAGAACCAAAGTTTCTGAGAGGATTTTGGTTTTTTGGGACTGATGAGACTACACTGGAGCTCTTTTGATCCATTCACATCAGTTGTTTTTATTGTGGAATATAATATATTCAAATTCAATTCAAATTCAAAAATACTTTATTAATCCCAAAGGGAAATTAAATGTTGTTGTAGCTCATAATACTGGTTTTGTTAAAGAGTTGTTATAGATGCTGATGGCTGTGGGCAGGAAGGGTCTCTTGTAGCCGTCTGTCCCGATTTGTCCTCAGTCCTGGTGTCTTCAAAGAGTCCCACCAGGTGAGCCTTGCTGGCCTCCTGCGGAGCCATGATGGCCAAGCTCTGGAAGCGCAGGTCAGTCTTGAAGTTCTGGGCGATCTCCCGGACCAGGTGCTAGAAGGGCAGCTTCTGGATGAGCAGCTCGGTGGACTTCCGGTATCTCCCTGAGAGCCACGGTCCGGGGCCTGTAGAGATGAGGCTTCTTCACTCCGCAGATGGCCAGGGCGCTCCTGCGGGCAGCTTTGGTGGCGAGCTGCTTCCTGGGAGCTTTACCTCCGGTGGATTTATGGGCGGTCTGCTTGGTTCTGGCCATGACTGGACTTCAGGGTTATTCACATTTAACACTTGTTGTCATGGTTATGCATCATAACAAAATGTCCAAAAGTAAAAAGGCTTTTGTAAAAAATCCTTCAAGCTGCACAGCATCTGATAACAGAGAAACTAACCATCCAAAAAAAAAAGTGATTTACATCCAGAAAAAAGAGGAATAAAGTTTTCAAAAGCAATATCTCAGAATGAATGGAACAGAGCTACTCCAACATGCAGCCACCTTGAGCGGAAGCCAAAGTAACAGATGCAAACTCCAAAACACACAATCACAAAAAAAGGAATGCAAAGAAAAAAATGCTGCAAACACCAAAAACACTGAACCCCCCCAAAACAACAGTGGTGTCTTCCTGCCGTTTGAACCAGTTCTGGCAGTGAGGTGTTGGTCAGCCCACCTCTGTGTCTCCCTCCTCCTAAACACTGTGGTTTGTTTAGGGACCATCAACAAATTACTGAACCAATGACACTTGAAAAACAAAAATTAAATAATCTCCATGTCATGTGAACTTCTGACAAAGAGTTATTGTTTAATTGTTTCATTATACTTATCTAAGAAGACACAATTAATTTTATCTGAGTTGAAAACATTTTATATTTTTTTAAAATTAAAAACATTACATTTTCATTATTCATTAACATCAAATAATCAATTAAATTAATTAGCAGCTCCTGGCTCCTCTTAATTCATATTGAGGGCAGTAAGAGCAGACTTTTTTTTTCTATTCACACTTTTGTCCTTGGCTCAGTTTTTAATTAAATAAATTATGTTAAATTCAGATTATTTTACAATATTATTATCCTTCACGTCTTAAACATAGAAGAAAATGTGTTTCTCAGACCAACCTAAACAAACTAATAATTTATTTATAATTTATATTTTTTTAAGCACCTAAAAAAAAATCATAGAGTCAGAAAAGAAAGTCCAGAGGGTCAGAGTTCATGTGCCTCACAGCCAGAGCAAAGAAGCTGCTCCTCGGCCTTGTTGGTTGGGCTTTAATGCTGCAAAACCTTCCACCTGAGGAAAGGGGCTGTACAGCTCACTAGTTGGATTGGTGGGGTCTGTCATAATGTTCTTTGGTCTGATTTTGCATCTGTTGTTGTAAATGTCCTGTAGTGATGGGAGCCTGCTGATGGTCATATTTTGTGCTGATTTAATCACTCTTTGCAGCATGATTAGCAAGCTCCTCTATCTCTTTTCTATATTTATGAACTTGTTCATTGATGAAAATCAATGCAAATATAACTGTCATAAGTAAACTTTGTTTGCGCTTATGCGCCGAACAGCAGTTCAGATTACCCACCCTTTTTGGAGTCCTTCGAGGACCTGGCAGGCCCAAACGTATTGTGAGGGTCTGTTGGGAACGTCTGGTAGAGTCTCCTGTTAGGCGGAGCTTTAACTCCCACCTCCCGGAGAACTTTGAACATGTTCTAGGAGAGGTGGGAGACATGTTCCGTGCCACCATTGTTGAGGCAGCTTATCGGAGCTGTGGCCGCCAGGTAGTTGGTGCCTGTCGCGGCGGCAACCCTCGAGCCCGCTGGTTGACACCGGCGGTGAGGGATGCTGTCAGGCTGAAGAAGGAGTCCTAGTGGGCCTTCTTGGCCTGTGGGACTCTAGAAGCAGCTGATAGGTACCGGTAGTCCAAGCGGCATGCGGCTCGGATGGTCGCTGAGGCAAAAGCTCGGGCATGGGAGGAGTTCAGAGAGGCCATGGAGAAAGACTTACACATGGCTTCGAGGCGATTCTGGTCCACCATACGGCGTCTCAGGAGGGGAAAGCAGTGCAGCACCAACACTGTTTATAGAGGGGGTGGTGTGCTGCTGACCTCGACTCGGGATGTCGTGGGTCGGTGGGCGGAATACTTCGAAGACCTCCTCAATCCCACCGGCACGTCTTCCATTGAGGAGGCGGAGCCTGGGAACTTTGGGTCGGGCTCTCCAATCTCTGGTGCTGAGGTCACCGAGGCGGTTAAAAAGCTCCTCAGTGGCAGGGCTCCGGGGGTGGATGAGTTCCTTAGGGCCCTGGATGTTGTAGGGTTGTGGTGGCTAATGCGACTCTGCAATATTGCGTGGACATCGGGGGCAGTTCCCCTGGATTGGCAGACCGGGGTAGTGTTCCCCTTATTCAAAAAGGGGGACCAGAGAGTGTGTTCCAACTATAAAGGGATCACACTCTTAAGCCTCCCTGGGAAGGTCTATTTAGGGGTTCTGGAGAGGAGGGTCCGTCGAATAGTCGAATCTCGGATTCAGGAAGAGCAGTGTGGTTTTTGTCCTGGTCGTGGAACACTGGACCAGCTCTATTCCCTCAGCATGATCCTTGAGGGTGCATGGGAGTTCGCCAAACCAGTCTACATGTGTTTTATGGACTTGGAGAAGGCGTTTGACTGTGTCCCTCGGGGAATCCTGTGGGGGGTACTCCGGGAGTATGGGGTACCGGGCCCTTTGATACAGGCTGTTAGGTCCCTATATGACCGGTGTCAGAGCTTGGTCCGCATTGCCGGCAGTAAGTCGGACTCGTTTCCAGTGAGAGTTGGACTCCGCCAACGTTGCCCCTTGTCACCGGTTCTGTTCATAACGTTTATGGACAGAATTTCTAGGTGCAGTCAAGGTGTTGAGGGGATCCGTTTTGGTGACCTTAAGATTGCGTCTCTGCTTTTTGCAGATGGTGTGGTCCTATTAGCTTCATCAGACCGTGATCTACAGCTTTCGCTGGAGCAGTTCACAGCCGAGTGCGAAGCGGCTGGGATGAGGATCAGTGCCTCCAAATCCAAGGCCATGGTCTTGAGCCGGAAAAGGGTAAAGTGCCTTCTCCGGGTCGGGAAGATGTCCTGCCCCAAGTGGAGGAGTTTAAGTATCTTGGGGTCTTATTCATGAATGAGGGAAAAATGGAGCGGAAGCACAATAGGTGGATTGGTGCAGTGTCTGCAGTGAAGCGGGCACTGTACCGATCTGTCGTGGTGAAGAGAGAGCTGAGTCAAAAGGCGAAGCTCTCGATTTACCGGTCGATCTACGTTCCTACCCTCATCTATGGTCACGAGCTTTGTGTAGTGACCGAAAGAATGAGATCGCGAATACAAGCGGCTGAAATGAGTTTTCTCCGCAGGGTGTCTGGGCTCTCCCTTAGAGATAGGGTGAGGAGCTCGGTCATACGGGCAGGACTTAGAGTTGAGCCGCTGCTTCTCCACGTCGAAAGGAGCCAGTTGAGGTGGCTCGGGCATTTGAATAGGATGCCTCCTGGACGCCTCCCTGGTGAGGTGTTCCAGGCACATCTCATCGGGAGGAGGCCCAGACGAAGACCCAGAACACACTGGAGGGACTATGTTTTTCAGCTGGCCTGGGAACACCTTGGGATTCCCCCAATTGGCTGGGGAGAGGAAAGTCTGGGTCTCCCTACTTACGCTGCTACCCCCGCGACCCAACCCCGGATAAGTAGAAGAAGATGGATGGATGGATGGTTGAATGGAAGTAAACTTCACAATAACGTCCTTCTGCACACCTTGCAGAGCAAACATATGTGCACAGAAGAGGGCTTAGGGCACATCCTTGTGGGGAGCCAGTGTTGAGAAGAATGGCATAGGATGAGAGACTGTTGATTTGCCTGTAAAGAAGTCCAAAACCCAGTTGCACATCGACAGTTTCAGTCCTCCAGGTGAGTGAGAATGGGGGGTGACAGCTGACACTTCATCAGACACAGACCAGTTCTTTCTGTGTGCATAGTGCAGAAGGTTCATGGTGACGTCAACTGGGTCCTTGATGTGAGCTAAAACCAGCTGTTCCAATCAAAGTGAGAGCTACTGGATGATAGTTCTTCATTTCATTTGCAGCCATGTTTTGGGACTGGGACAGTAGTGGATGTCTTAAATTGGCATTCTAGTCATCTTTGAAATGATGGTCTGTCTAATAGTCATTAATAGTTAATACCTTATCAGCTGTGACGTTGGTCATAAAAGACAGTATGGAGAAAGAGGCAAAACTCTTCGTCCAAGCTAGGCTAATGGTTAGCCAAATGAGTGCCTGTTTTTTCTTGAATAATTTTTCAGGCTTATAAAACAACTCTTTTGCAAAAATAACATACCAGTGTGAAAGAATTCTATTTTAGCTAATAGTGAACCTCTACAATTTTGCATGACATTGTTTGTTTAGTTTGTCGTTGTTTTCTCAACCAAACAGCGTCTGTGTTACTATGCAAATGTATGTGTGCTGGGCATAGTTAGACTACACTGAGGCTTGGAACTGAGGAAACCTTTGGACTGGCTACACACGCTGATCAGGTGGATTGATACACTCAGCAGCCTTGGCACCATCAGCGTATACACAGTCTAGCCATAGAAGCATAGAGCATCAGGGAGTATAATGAGCCACATTACATTGTTCATCCAATATCGTATTTATCTCTTTTTATGACCTATTAAGGACCGTGTAACTTTTATTGTCAGGATATTTAAAACCTTAGAAAAGAAAAAGGATGTACTTTCATTGTACATATTTGATAAATATTTGTACACTGTAGTCCACCAAGCATTACTGCTTAGCTCAGTACGTGTCACCTGTCTGTTGACAACAGTCTTCAATTCTTGCTGGTGTATTTGTCAGCGCTGCACTCTGTTCAATTTGTACAACTGCTCAGACTAAAAGCTTCAGCATCTTTCCAACACTGACAGAAGAGTGTTTTGAGAGACGAACTCTATTCATTGAATGTTTGTTGCTTAGAAGATGTGAAAACAAAATAACAAATGGTATGAATCACTATAACAAAAGCTCCCAAATTGTAATCGTAAAACCAAAGCCATAAGGTCATTAAAAGATGGTAGGATCCAGATTGTGATCCGGATCACTACCAAAATGATTTAATTACTTGTTTTTTTATGATAACCCCAACATTTCTTGAAAATGTAATCAAAATCTGCTTATTGGTTTTTATGTAATCTTGCTAATTGACAGACAGATGGATGGGTGGACACACCAACAAACTCAACTGAAAACAACCTCCTTGGCAGAGATAATTAAGCCAAGGATTTATTATCACCTCCCCCCAAAAAAGCGAGGGTGGACGATAATGCTTTTGCCTGTGTATGTATGTGAGTATTCATGTGGCTGTCTGTTAGCAAAATATTTCATAAACCACAGGATGCATTTTATTAAAACTTACAAAAAGTAATTGTTGGATGTGCATCTACAACTGATTAACTTTTGGCATCACTCCAATTCAATATAGCTGCCACAGCCAACTGACTTTAAAAAACAAAACTAGCTGTAACTCAATCAATGGTACAAATATTACACTAAAATTTGGTGTGGAAGTAGCTAAAAATCATTTATAACACAATCCAAGTGCTACTCTTTCTGCAAGATATTTGATTAAAACTTTGGAATTAACTGTTGGAGACAGCTTGTTTCTCTGTTAGCAAAATATATCACGTACCACTGAATACATTTTAATTAAATTTTCAGAAAGTAGTCATTGCATATACATCTACAACTGATTAACTTTTGGAACCACCACAGCTAATCCATATAAGCCATAATGATGTTCATTTCAAGGTTTGACCAAAACAGCTACAACTCTGTCACTCTGTCATGCACTTCTCCATGTAATGCCAGGTCTTTAATTGAGATTGTCTTTCATTGGGTCATCTATTGGGATCAAGAGAGGTTAGCAAAATTGTTTTACTAAAGAAAAACTAATTATGTAAAATCCACACTTTTTTAAGTTTGATTCAAGGCACAAGTCTGTAAGATATGGCAAATTAATGAGGCGCTGATGGGTGATATCAAATGTAAAATAGGCTCACAGGATTAAAAATCAATTATCTAGAGCATACATTTGACCCTGAAGACGTGATGTTTATTTTTAGAGAACCTAAAGTCAGTTTAAACATGCCAGGAATTAATTTAAAATTAGTCTCATAAAATATTACCTTGTAAAACATTGTCTTGTAAAAATGCTATCACATATTCATCAAGCCAACAGCAGCGTATACAACACCTGAAGATTTAGTAAATCACATTTGATAATTTTATTGTTTGTGCAACTGTGCAACTGTACTCAGGAACAAGCGGCAAATAAGAGTGTTTAGATGCACAACACATCCACAAATCACAGAGTAGAAAATTAAAAAAGTATGCAAACCAGAGCTCAGGATGGCAGATAAAACTTTTACAAAGACCAACACAAAGCTGTAGTGACTATCAATGTGCACATTTTGGCTGTTCTAATAATAATTTGGCTTAACATGTAAAAGTCCCAAGATAAACAGAATGGTGCATTTTTACACAACTTTTTCATCTAATTAAAGAAGATAAAGTTGTATCTTTTTGTTATATTTTGAAGTTAGATATTTTGTTTGCTATAGAGATTGATTTTTTTCCAACCTTCATAACATACAGTAATAATTTGTATACACATTTGTTTTTTCTTGTTTTTTTTTGGTGTTTTTTTTGTTTTTTCATACTGAAAGATCACAACAGGAAAACACAACATAAACGTGTCTACATAAAATACACACGAGTCTGATTTTAACATGATACAGTGGTACACTGACAAAGTGAGAGTCCAGCTATGAGAACAGAATTCAAAAAATCTTTTATAACTTTTAGTTTTTTATGATCATTTAACCATCAACCTTTATACGCTGGCTGTAGGCAGCAACACATCTGAAATAGGACAAGAGAAACAGTTTGTTAAAGTAAATGGTATATATAAGAAACAGCTGGAAGAGCACTTTGCAACTAATTAGATGAACTGGTCAGTAAAAGGACTGGGTAATAAAAAAAGCATTTTAAAGATGCCGAATATCTCTGAAGTAAAGAAGGGCAGAAGTTCAGTAGTCTGTGAAAACTGTCTAAAACAGTGGAACTATTTCAGAATAATGGTCCCCAATAAAAAGACTTTAAATATTCCATCATCTACAGTTCATAATAAAAAAAGATTTCAAGAATCTGGAGAAATCTCTTAGCTCAAAGGTTGAAAGTCAATATTGGATGCTGTGATCTTCAGGCCCGCAGGGGCCACTGAATTAAAAACAGGTCTGATTCTGTCCTGGACATCAGTGCATGGACTCAGGAACACTTCCACAAATCACTGTATGTAAACACAGTTCACTGTGCCATCCACAAATGCTGTTTAAAGCTCTATCATACAAGAAGAAATCATTTGTGAACATCATTCAAAAACAGCTACGTTCTCTGGAAAAAATCATTTAAAATGGACTAAAGCAAAGTGAAAAACTGTTCTGTGGTCAGACGAATTGAAATTCAAAATTCTTTTTGGAAACCATGGGCACCACATCCTCTGTATCAAAGAGGAGAGGAACAATTGAGTCTGTTATCAGCGCACAGTTTTAAAGCCTGCCTCTTTGTTGGTATGGGGGTGCATTAGTGCCTTTGGCATGGGCGGCTTACACATCTGGAATAACATCATCAATATAGAAAAGTATATACAGGTTAAGAACAACATCTGCTCCCATCCAGACAACAGGAAAGGCCTTACATTTTTCAGCAAAACGATACTAAACCTCATACTGTGACCATTACAACAGCATGGCTTTGTAGAAGAAGAGTCTGGGTGCTGGTGGCCTTTCTGCAGTCCAGGCCTCTCACCAACTTAAGTCTTTTGGTGTATTATGAAATGAAAAATCCAGCAAAGACCCTGGACTGTTGAACAGCTAGAGTCCTCCATCAGACAAAGAATGGGACAACATTCCCTCCAAAAACTCAAGTGGCTGCTCTCCTCAGCTCCTACAATTACAGGTTGTTGTTAAAAGAAGTACGAATGCTTCACAGAGGGAAACATGGACCTGATCAAACCTTTTGAGATGTGTTGCTGCCATAAAGTTCAAATTCAAAACTGACCTTTGGTCCCTTAAAATTATATAATGTTTTATTTAAAAATTTGATGTTTACTATGTTCCATTGTGGAAAAAATATGGGTTTATGAGTTTTGCAAATCATTGCTGTTTCTTTTGTTTGTTTGGTTTGGTTTTTACAATTTACACAACATCCCAACTTTTTCAGGATCCAGGCTGTACAACACAATCATTAGAAAGCTTCAGGATATATCAGGAAAGTTGTTACTGGACAAAAAATAAAAGATACAGGACAAGATTAAATAGTTCCATCTGTAACAACACCATCAGTACAGTTGTCATGACCAAGAGTTGACAAAACTCCATGTCCCCAGCCCAGTATGAACAGCAGGTGAGGACCTGCAGTGACTGTGAGAAGCATTGTAACAGAAATCATTAAGTTAGTCAAAAGAAAAGACTGCAAACAAACAAAAAAAATAATAAAAAATCACAACATCTAATCATGTTATATCACCAATCATTTATAGATCACCTTCATTTATTTAAAAAAAAACCTAAAGTGGGTATCTGCCTATCAAAAATAACATGTTAGTGTAGCTCAGTTAAAGTGACCTTAATGTGAATACTAAACAACTTAGTGACATTAATATGCATATGCATGCAGCAAAAGTAAAGAATTTCTGCTCCACATTGAATCCCTTCATCAACATAAGAAAACAAAACAAAATAACATTATTCGCAGACATCTAAAAATTTGACCAAAAAAAAAATACCACACAGCGCAGTCCTCCTCAGCACTGGCACATCTTTAGCTCATTAACACAATACAAAATAGCGTATTGATTACTATTTCAAGGAAATAAATAAATTCATCCATCCATTCATTTTATTTTTACCCACTTCTCCATTCCGGGTTGCGGGAAGCTGGTGCCTATATCCAGCAGTCACTGTGCGAGAGGCAGATCGCAAGTCCATCACAGGGACAGACAAGACAAATAATTCACTTCACTCACACCAAGAGACAATTTAGAGTTTCCAGTTAATCTAACATGCATGTGTTTGCTCTGTGGGAGCAAACGGGAGTACCTGGAGAAAACACACACGTGCACAGGAAAAACATGTAAACTCCACCCAGAAAGGCCCCCAGGCCAGAAGGTGATCCTGCAACCTCCTTACTGTGAAGCAACGATGCTAACCACTGTGTTGCCATACCTCCTTAAATAAATTCATAAATATGCAAAATAATTATAAAGAGAAAAGACAAAAAATTAAGATCACTTCACTGAGGTGAGTGCAAAAATTAGGAATAGAAAAAATAACCAAAGTGGATTTTTTTTTTTTTTTTAACATGGAATGTAACATTTGTAACATTTTCCAGAAGCTCATGACATAACAAACTTAACAAAGTCCTCATGTTGCCCCATGTACCTGTGATACAGTTATGCATGGTTCAACACAGTTAATAAACTTCCATCTACCTTTTAATTTCTCGGAATAGGAAAACTACCAAGACATTGAAATGACATCCTTAGCCATAAAAAAGGGTAGTAGATACACAAAACATTTAGATAGTGCATCTGTTTTGTTATTTAGTGGAACCACAGTTGTATAAGTTGTTTTACATTCTTCAAATATGACTGACTCTCGTCTTGTAACCACATACATATTATACCACTAGACTAACTGTCCCCACCTTCTTTCATTGTCGGGAATTGAAGCCAGCTCTTCACAGAACCTGCCATGATGTAGTTTTGGAACCAGTGTTTGCACACTAGGGGCTATAAGTCCCGCCTACTAAGCCCAAAGACAATCATAGTGTTACAGGAGCTTGCTTTTCAGTGTGCATCAACACCTGAAAAGAAATACCTCAAGTGGGTTTTCATTTTTGTAACCATGGCAATGTCCTGTTTGTTTACATAAAGGAGGTGGGGCTTAAAACTTGTACTGGAACCAGGAATCTAGAATCTAGATACATGTGCTATGAAAAGACTGATGTTATGTTTAGTCAAACACTTGACTTGATTCTTTCCAAGATAAGAGCGGTTTCACACAGACAGATCAGTTTCACGACAAGTAAAGACGGAAACTCATGTAAATCATGCACCAGACTAATATTGTAGCTGGATACTAATAATGACTGGATAATAATTAAAAAAACAGCAAGTCTCCAAGAGATTTAACATTTTTTTAAGTCTTAGCAGTCACAAGGCAGCATCATTCTTGTAAGCTGATTATTATTATTTAAATGATTAATATTATTTAGACATTATTATACCATAGTTCCTTTAACACGTTCTTCAGTATCCTGCAAATCCAATAAAATGTGTCTCGGACAACCCTTCAAATGACTTCACTATGGTGTCTACTTTCCTGCCCACATAGATTTACAGGTTTTAGGAAGGCTCAGGCTTAGGGAAGCAAAACACCTATTTGGTGAAGAATAAATGAAGAGATAACAGATACAATTAAGCTAAAGTCAAACAGATTTGTGAGATTTTACCTTGAAAGGAAAAGACTAACCCTGCTTCGGCAACATAGAGCAACAGGTGTGAGTTTTTTTTCACAGAGTGTGTACGCAAGAATAAAACCAGATTGCAAAAAGCAGCTGAAGTGAGTTTAGTTAAAGCTGGGGTCTTTAACAGGCAGGAAGAGGCTAGCTTTGGAGATCAGACGAAGCTTTGACACGTGTATTTCTGAACAGCAGTTCAGATGTGTTCTTAGATCAAACACAAAACAGGTCAGATCAAATTTAGTGTGTGTGTGATGTTTGAGTAAGTAGGAACATAAAAGCTTCATATCCCAAACTTAGTGATGTGAGGAATTTAAAGTATGAGTCTGAATAGGACATACTGAAATTGGTAAACCTCACCATACATCTCTACTTACACTCTTATGTAAGAATTATAGTGAGCAGGCTTGTCGTTATTCTACATTTCATGTCTCCATCTACATTGAAAAAACAGTTTGGACGATGAAAGAGGAATGCTGCATTTCGACGTGTTCTTGTGGGTTGTCCCCTCATCCCAACAGCTTCTCTGGGTTCTTTGAGAGGGTCTGCAGAAGGCTCCTCTGGAAGTCCTCCTCTGGCAATTCAGGAACCAGTAAATCCAACAGAAGATCAAATATAGAGTAGACCAAGTGCCTGCAGGAACACAAAACCAGCAGTCACAGCAGGTTTTTTTTGGTGTGGGGTGAAACCATGATAATTAAGGTCGCTAACCTTATGATTGAGGAATCATTAAAACCTACTTGGTCAAATTGGGTGCACTTGAATTTGAAGTGTGCCACAATTATAATGATTATGACAAAATCTTTAGAGGTCTTCCTTGTCTGAGCTTACAGTGAAGCTGGGCACCATGAGAAATTGACTTGTATTGAAAGGATGCCAGACATTTTTTTTATGTGGTTGCCTTGGTGACATGTAAATAATGATCATTCATTCACTTTATAAATTTGCGTTGGCAAAAAAATGAAAATAGCTGTTTGTTGGCCCATTGCAGCTAACTCAAATATCCCGTTGTTCATTACAACACATTTGTCTCTAAAATCCTTTGGTCTATAGAGTTGTTTGTGGTCAAATCAACGACTGCAAGGTGTCCAGGTCCTGTGGCTGGAAAACAAGGCCAAATTACCCACCCCCACCCTCCACCCTACCCCCACCATTGTGCTGACAGTTGCCATGAGGTGTTTGTGGTGATGTGCAGCGTTTGTTTTCACCAAACATCTCCACTTTGGTCTCATCTGTTGAAATATTGCTAGAACTGTTGTGGTTTGTTCAGATGTATTTTTACAAATGTAAGCTTTTACTGCCATATTTGTTTTACTTGTTGTTTTCTTTTACTTTTTATATTTTCCTGGCAACCCTTTCAAACAAGCCATACTATTTCAGTCTCTTTTTCTTGTTTGACTATCATAGACTATAATTTAAAAAGGTAACTGGGGCTTAGAGTCTGAGACGATATCAGTCCGAAGTCAGGGTGAATGTGCCGAGTTGTTCATTTGGAACTGTTGAAGATGATTTTCACTTCAGTCTTTCTCTCTGTGGAATGCAGATTTACTTTTTGTTTAAAAAACAATGACTAATTATTTCAAGTGGGAACTCCCTTATGTACAAATTTCAATTGTCTAACTAATGAAGTTAAAATGAAGATCTCAGATGCAGTACTTTATTTTCACCACCATAATTTAACACCAAACTGGTAACCTTTCTTTATATATAACTGTTCAATAGGATCATTTTTGAATATAAAGTTTTAAGAGTACAGGTATTATTCCAGCCCATGACTTGACTTCAGAGGTTTTCCTACTGTAACGCATTTTAGTCCAGTGTTTGTTTATGTTTGGATAGAAAAGTTATAAGTTGAAGTTATTAATAACCACCACCAGAAAGTTTACAGGCCTTGGACTTAGGAGTTTAAACACTGAAACTGATAAGATCCCTGATTTAACCTTCCTACAACCCTTGGACTTGTTCTACACTTTTCACCCTAGTGACACAAAGAAATGCTTTAAACTCCCATAGAAATATTATATAATATTACATAATTCCTATTTTTAATAGATACTTTAGCGTCAGTCCTCATCATACATAGCAAATATTCATTGGGTTTCTGAAATGTAATTCCTTAATCTACGCAGGTGTTTATGTATTCTCGATCTGGGTATGGACTTTTAATTATATGTTGATTTCAGAGAAACAACAGTAAACTGAAACTTGTAAAATCACTCTTGAAATGTTCTTAATACAATATATAAATTATGATAATTATGCTATGAAACATTTAACATCTAAAAGAAATCACTGAAAGCCCAATAACGCAATGGTTTTCATGAACAATATGAGCTAGACATTTTAAAACTACAACAGTCACTTAGTGCAGAATATAAATCACAGTATATGGGACATAAATACCTGTTAATGTAGGGATTTTGAAAACAGTTCAGAGCAGTCTGCCAGCTCAGTTTGTACTTATCTGAACCCAACATATCCGACACCAAATCTACAGACACAAAGACATGAACCAAAATTATGTAATAGTTGTCTGAAATCTGCATTGTATTGTGACCTTCTAAGTTCCATTTACAAAATACATTTCAAAATTCTAATGCAAATATAAAGAAGAAAAAAAATGATTATGTGTCAAGTGATACAAGTCTTTCTCTACCTGGTAGAAGTTTCATCAGACAGTTTAAGGCTTGCTGCTTGGTGGAGTCTTTCTGGTGCTGGCTGCGTTCAAGTCGAGGGGCAGTTGGCAGAGTTCCTCCAGGCCACACAGCTTCTTGTATAACCTGCAGGTACACCACCCAGTACCTGGTACTTGTCAGGTTGGCTACACTCACGTCAAGCCATCTGAAAGGTGCATAAGAAACACAACTTTGGTTTCAAGTAAGTCAAGTGTTTGAGTCTGTAACATCCCTAAATCATTTCATTATCCATCTATTAGCTTTGCCCATTCAGTGGTTGTAGACAGTTCCAGCTAACATCAAGTGGGAGACACAAAACTTTTCCTGTTGTAACATGACGGTGAACCAGTGTTAATATCTGCAATCCAAATGTAAAAATGCTGTAATTACAATTTGGGTACACGAAAAGAATCTCACAATACACAAAGTTGTATCTAATATCTTAGTAGAATGTCAGTGGTAAGCAGCCCTACTGGCTATATAAATTCCAATTTTACATCACTGAGGACTGACTGAGAGAGTGACAACCAGCAAAAAAGCTGCTCAAAAAGTGCCGCCTTCAAGCTCAATGAACAAGTCAAATGCCTTCTAGAGAAAAGTTTTATGGTCAGATGAGACAAAGTTTTAGATATTTGGCTACAACAACAAAAGTATGTTTAGAGGGGTCAGGGTGAGTCTTTCAAACCTTAGGAGACTGTACCAACTGTTCAGAATGGTGGTAGCCATGTCATGTTGTGGTACTGGTGTATTACACAAAGTAAATGGAATAATGAAGGAAGAGAACTACCTCCAAATACTTCAACTTCACCTCATATCAACAGCTAGAAGGTTGAAACTTGGACCCAATTGGGTCTTCCAACAAGACAATGATCACAAAGACACATCAGAATGGGATTGGATAAAGCAGGCTGTGGATCAGGGCTTAGAACAGTCATCCTCCAACAAGAGTTGGAGGTTTGATTCCTGACAGCAGTCACATGTCTGTCCCTGGGCAGGACACTGAACTCCTTGCTATCTCCAATGTGCCCCATCAGTGTATGAATGTGATCTAAAGCACTGATTAGACTCTATAGAATGATTTATTCAAATTAGCTTTGTTGAGATATATTAAAGTGCTGTATAAATGTGTGTGGAAAAAGATAAGAGTGCAGATTGTGTTGTAAAGCACTTTGAGTTGGCTGGTTGACTAAAAAGGCCCTATATAAGTACAGTCCATTTACTTTTAAGCTTTTGGAATAACCGTCCCATAGCCCTGACCTCATTCTTATTGAAAACTTGGTTAGTTTCCATGCTCGGAAAGTCACCACTTTAAATTAACTTTAACAATTCTGTCAAGAAGAGTGGTCAAATATCCAGCTAGAATTATAACAGAAGCCTCTTGATGGATACAAATGTTTGAGCTTGAGGTGAAACTTGTAAGGAACATTTAACCAAGTATTAGGTATTATATATAGGTATATAGGTATTTGACCCTATGTGAATTTTAAAAAGTCCATAATGAATTCAAATGTGAGCACACAATTTTAGTTTTTTAAAATTCTGAACTTGTATAATTATTCCACCCTGAAATAGAATGGATCAAATAAATTATTAAAGCCTCAAAATATTATGACATTTATGGCCATGATAAATAGATGTAAACTTCTGATTGCAGCTGTAAATGTTATAAATACCAAAAATTAGTTCACACTGTTAGGCAAGAAAATAAATAAATATAGCTCATAGGGACTTATTGGTAGATGATAAAAAATGTCTCATGTCTATTAAACAATCCAATATTAAGTTGCCTCAGCTTTTGATGGAGACCATTTGAGCCAGTGTCCCTTTCAGTTCTGTACCATGAAGCTACAGAAAGAGAATACAAACAAGGCAGACCGGTGTACTTGGGTCAAAAACAGCCAACAATCCTATTCTGCTGGCTTTAGACTAAATGAGTAAGATACTACTAAACTCTGCATTTTATTGTAAATTACCTCCACATGTTTTTGCTGCAGGCCTGAGTTTGATTACAGTGCCTTCCAGTTTGGAAGAACAGATTTCTCTTTAGGGCTAAAAACATATAACCAAATCAAATCAAAGCAAACATTTTTTCTGCTAAACTGTAAAACAACGTTCACTTTACATTCTGGTGGTTCTTACAGACCAAAGGTAGCTCCATGGTGTGTATTTACACACACATACTAGTACAACAAATCATATTATCAAAACTCAGAAGTTGAAGCCAGAATGGGACCAGCTCCCCTGTGGACTGGTTCCAGTAGAAGTCTTAACCCCCACCTGCTCCATGTAAACAAATAGGACATTGCTCTTGTTACAACATAAAAACACACTTCAAATAATTTCTTTCAGGTGTTGACTTGAGTTAATTCACTTAGTTCTTAGCTTGCTGCTGTTTATTGAAATATTCATTTTTCTAACATGTTTAGCTGTAATTAGTTATTTCATTTTAAAGAAAGGTCTTGTAACACCATGATTGTGTGTGGGGGAGTAGGTGTGGCTTAAAGTCCCTCATTTCTAGTGTGCAGCTGTTGTGCCCAGAAAAATCTTTGTTTATATATAAATTCTAAAAGCAGCTATTTACCATGATGTATTACCAGATCTGTAAGACATGGATTTCATTCAAATATTATTAGATCCATTCTTCTTTTATCCATGTACAATACACTTAAATATATTTTGTGTTAGGTCATGTCATAGATTTAGATTTTAACTTTAAGTAGGTGAACATGAAAATAAACTCTGAAACCAACTAGTACCAATGTGTTGCATGCATCAAATTCCAAATGAGTAAATATTTGAAAAAAAAAACTATAAAGTTTATCCATTTGAACATTAAATATCTTATCTTTGTAGTGTGTTCAATTAAATATTGGTTAAAAAGGATTTGCAAGGTCTGTTTTTATTTATCTTTTACACAACGTCTCAACTTCATTGAAATTGAGGTTGTACGTAGGACATTAAGAAAATCAATCTTTATACAAAGATTCATTCAATAAACAATGAATAAATAGAAAGAAAGCATTGACATCATGGAAATAGTTTATCTGATGCATTTAAGCATCAATGGAAGCCACTGGTCATGATGAGAGTACATGGGACTCATGCAGAGAAGCGTTTTTGTTAAAGGTTAGAACCGAAGATTGTTTGAGTAAAAGGGCACTATGAACTCACCACAACATTTATTTTAACCAGAAGCCTAAACCAGTGAATGACATCATAGCCATAGACAACAGAGTGTTATTTTGTGTTGTGGCACATCCATCCTCCATAAAATCATTGGGGCTTTTCCAACAACACATAGTTTTGTAGTTCTTATAATCTGTTCCATGTTCTGTTTTTCTCCAGAAGCTTATCAATATTGACAACAGTTTTGCACATCCTGTGTCCAAAACTTAAAGTGAGGTGGTTGTTTCAACTTTGTTTTACCAAATATTGTTTATATATTATGGTGTAACATTGCACCTATTCCTAGTATGGTATGTTCTTTTATTAGTGGGAAGAGTCTAAGGTAGCAGGTCAGTAAGATGGGATCTGTCAACTGGTAATTTCACTATGAAATAAAAAAATAAAATAAATTATAAAGTCAGATTAATATTTTTTTCTTATTCATTCAGTCTTATCAGTAACCACTATCCGACAGGCCATGTGTCAAACAAAGAGTTTGATCATCTCCAGAAAGTTTGGGTTAAGAAAGTATTCCAAAAAGACAAATAAGACAAAACAAAAGTAAATACCAAGGAGAGTTTGTTTCAATTTATTTCACTTGAACTTGATGCAAAATAAAATCAATATAGAACTTAATACACCTTTCAACATAAAAAAGGGGGGGAAAAATCATTAAAGGTCTTGAATTCTTTGAAGGAGTGCACATCGCCTGACACATTTCATGTCAGAGTTTTAGACCAAGATCATCTTATCTTAAAAAATGTTATAGAGTTATAGCTGTTTTTGTCAATCTTTTTAAATTACGTTATACACAATTTCATGTGAAATCATGTTCAGACTATGTTTTGTGCATAATTGTCAGCTTATACCACACCAGATTTTAGCGCAATGTTTGTTAAATTGACTGAGTTATAGCCATTTTTGTATTGGATAGCTGTGGCAGCCATATTACATTAGATTGACTCCAAAAATTAATCAGTTGTAGACATATATATATAATGATTCCTGTGCAGATAAAATAAAACAAAACAAAACAAAATGATTGCCAAGCTAATAATAGCTACCGCATGTATAGTTCACAGGTGGTAGCATTACTTCCAGAGGGGAGGTTACATCATGCAGTTTGTTATAGTGGTGTGCACAATCAGACTTCACTGAGTTAACAGGACATTACAGTCCTTGACAGGACCGTAATGTTTCTTAATGTCAGATATTTTATCCAATGGAGCAAATTACATTATTACTACAACTTCAATGTCCCAGACTTTTTGGATCCACATGTTATATGTGGGGGGATCTGGTTTCAGAAGTCTGATGGTTACACATTTCAAAGCTGCTGTCAGTAGCACAATTAAAAGACAAATTGCTTCCAGCCCTGCAGGTACTACACTTACTAATGCCACTGTGGGCTCCTGTGGACTGACCTGTTGCTTCCTTAAGGGCATCAAACACTTCTTCCCAAAACTTATTTAAATTGGGACATAACCAAAATATGTGTATGATTGGCAGTGATTGCTCCACAAATCCTCCTAGATGAGCTGGACCTATCCTGACCACAATTTCTGTAATTCTTTTCTGACGGTTTCAATAAAACACAGACATAGGCAAAAACATAATTGCTTCACTTTCACCTTTGGCGGCCAGAAATAATAAAATGTGAAACACTCCTGGCTTCTCAACTAGCTGAGTGCTAATGTGTCTGAAATGAATGTTGAAAAGTGCTTAATATGTGACATGACTGCTTGATATACATACAGTATGCACCTCACTGTTCTCCACTGCAGGCATCCATAATCACTGGGCAAGCCGAGCTATTCAACACAGCTAATTTGAAACAAAAAGGCAGATTTTTGAGCTTTTGCTTCCTATTTTGAACCATTCCACATTCTGAGCTGGTAATGCACCATTCTTATTGCCAATAAATTTAATTTTATTAACTCAAAGCTTTGATTTGCTATGAGCTGTAAAACTCCAACATTGTGAAAACAGATGGGAATTAAAAGAAAAAATAAGGTCAAAACATAATATAGATAACAGATGGCTTCAGTTACAACAGTTCAGTAAACTGTGACATTGGAAGTTATACAATATATGGACTGTTATGATTTAAGTCCTGTCTAAGTTGATTAAATACAGCTAGAGAAATAAAGGAAAACAGTCTAAATGTAAATCCTGAGGTAAATGAGAAAGAGAATGATTCAACCCAGACCTTGCTTTTATGTAACTATCTCTAATGTACAGGATACAACCCTCATTATTTCCTTTTTGAGAAAAACTCCACTGAAGTAAAAATAAAGTCAGCTGCTCACCAAAAGCAGCTTTGTTAATACATGAAAGTAAAAAAAAGTCCGCTGTTAGTCAGCCTGATGATGTGTTAATTGTCTATGATTAGGAGCTAACATTGCTCTGAGCAGTCATGGCTTTTGAGACGAATATTAACACTACATCTTTTTTTACCACAGTGTGCAAAACATGTCATAGCATGAAGGCACTTACTGTTTGCTAAATCAATTTATCTTGTACTGAACTGCAACCCAAGGTTTTACATTCACTCCATCCCTTCAAGGTCAAACCATTTTCAGACACTAAAATGTGATATGGTTCTTTGTAAGTACAGGTAATTTATCATCTAAATATTACACACTTAAATATGGAGCTCCACAGGGATCAATTTTAGGTCTCACACTTTTCAATCTATACATTCTCCCATTAGATAACATCATCAGGAGACAGCATCAATAATCACAGCAATGCTGATGGCACACAGCTTTATGATGCTATCTCTCCTAATGGCTCACGACCAGTTAGTCTTCTGAAACTGCATTTTAGATATTAAACCATTGATGACAAAACATTACCCAAGCTCAATAAGAACAAAACAGACATTTTATTAAATGCTACTGATCCTCAAAGAGAGAAACACAGAGCTTTAGTAATGAATCCTTCAGATCAAGTTAAAAACCTTGGTGTAATTTTTGCCATGTTTAAGTTTTACACACCGCAATAAAATGTTGCAAAGACACTATTTTATTATCTGAAAAATATTGCCAGAGTTTGACCATTTCTCTTGCAGTCCAGTGCAGAGACTTAAGCCCATGTTTTTATCACCTGCAAGATTGATTACTGTAATGCTCTCTTTAGTCTTCCTACAGGTGTAACTCTGAGTATGGAAGAGTTTAGCTCTGAGTATATCTCAGTTGTTAACTCTGCTGTTAACAAAGACCAGAGAGCTCACATTACACCTAATTTAAAATCTCTGCATTGTCTCTGTGTTTAGAATTGTATATATGATTCCTTTATTGGTTTTTGGGGCTGCTTCTGGTCTTAGACCTACCAAACTTGCTTTAACCTTATGAGCCCTCCAGATCCCTCAGGTCCTCTGGAAAAGGACTTCTGATTGTACCTAAAGTTAGAAATTAAACCCACTGTGAGGCGTCATTTGCTTATTATGGTCTTTGCCTGTGGAACAGCTTTCCTGAGGACCTCACAGCTTTGAGTCTAGTTTTAACACAAGCAAGAAAAACAGGAAGGTTAAAAATAATGTTAGAAATCAAATGATAAAAAACATCTCAAAAACACGAGTTTTTATAGAATGTCTTAGAAAGTTCAAACAAACAAAGACAGATGGATCCATTGCAGCAACAAATTGTTTTCACTCCATGTGATGTGTGCTCCCAGTTAGGCAGCCGTCTGGCTCCAGGATCATCACATCAGCACCTTCATTCATCTCACACTCTTCTGCTCTGCTGTCTAAGGACTGCTCTCCTCTTTAGTGGAAGTTTGAGTACGTGCCACCCTGGTTTTATTGGGACTGTTGTGGCGCCTCAAAAAACCCATGGCTGGTCAAAATAGACATGTGACACTACAGCCTTGAGCCTGATTTTAAATACACACGTCCCACAGGAGTATGAAGTCACACTTTCACAGTTTTCTGTCACAACAATGCAGAAGCTGTCATACTTAGAACAGCTAATAAGCCAAGGCAGTGGTCATTGTATGTGCTATATTACAATAACACACAGGTCAAGGTCTCCGTCTTTGATAAAATAACACCTGGTGAAACTGGCCCATGCTGACCTCAGCGCTGAAGTTCTATGGCAAGTATAAGAAAGATTACTTCAATGCATGTAACCACATACAGATTTAGACCCAGCATACTTAATACAGACAGCAGAACGCTTTCAGACAATTAGGGCTGACAAATGCCAAGTAATTCTATATGAGAGATTGTGGTCTGGTGGTGACTTAGACTCTACAGCATTACTCCAACCATGAAAACCACCAGTTGTTTTCCAGCTCTGCTCCGTTACAAAAATAATCTTCAAGCTCCGAAAGTGTCGAAAAGACTGCCAAGAAAAAAATGTTCTCCTTTCTGCCTGTGGTCTTAACCTATCTTAAACAAACAAATACACAGTGCTACCAAATACAATGATGTCCAAAGGTGGATTACTTTAGAAAGCATAAAGGTCTAGCATTCCTTGAAATGCATATCGCCCACTGCCTTTTATGCCAGAGCTGTAAACTGAAATCATCTTATGATGAGACTGACAGGGTTACAGGCATTTTGGTCAAACATTGTAAATATGTGGAATCTCATGCAATTCCACATGATCTGTTAACGCTTAAAATATGTGGTGTAGGTGACTCTCAGCTACTAAGACATCAAATTTAGCCGAATGTTTGTAAAATTCACGAAGTTTTAGATGTTTATTTATGCTGGGTAAAGGTAGCGAGCTGTGGCGGCCATGTTGAATTGCTTGACTCCAAAAGTTAATGAATTGTAGATGGACATCCAATGATTACTTTAACACAGATTCACTAAAATTCATCCAGTGATCTATGAAATGTTTTGCTAACAGACAGCCAGAAATGACTGTAACCGTTATTGGCAAAGTTTTAAAAACAGATCTTGTGCAATCAGCTAGTGCTTCGAGGACGTGTTGTGAATAACTCTTAGCTACTACTACTACACCAAATTTGAGCTCAATTTCTACAAAAACGACTGAGTCACAGCCTCTTTCGTGTTTGCTAATGTTGCGTAGCTGTGGTAGCCACTGTAAATTGGGTTAACTCTAAAAGTAACAAAGCTTTAGATGCTAATTCAATGATTACTTTCCGAAAGTTTAAACAAAACATGTCCACTGGTTCTTTAGATATTTTGCTAACACTACCATCAGACAAACAAATGCACCCATTTTAAAGCAACACATTATTGCATTCGCTGGCAGGTGATAAATGTACAAAACATTATTGTAGTTTTTTGTATCAGCCTGATAACATTCCAGAACATCTGCAGAGGTTTATGTTATCTTTGTTTTAGTTTTAGGAATATATACAAAGAAAGTAAAAGGTAGAACATTACAGAGAGATTTGACAAGTGCTGTAAACAAGTTTCACATAGTTTTAGCTGATGTAACTGACCTCCTCTGCTTTCTAATGCAAGAGCAAAGGAACAGAGCCAACTGTCCTCTCTGGTAGCAATTACCGGGTAGGGTAAAATATTAGCTCTAAGGAAGATCCTAAAGAACTGAAGGAGGAGCAAAGCACAACAATCTAAATCCTCAATTCAAATAATGCAGACCAAACGATAACCATTAGTTCATGAACACACATTTACACCACAATGTAGAACTGATTTAGACTTTTACTAAGGAAAATGTAGAGATGTATTTTACTAAGCTTTTTTTTGTTCTTGTTACAAAATTAATAAAAAACTACTTTCCACACTAGTTTGGGTGCTATGCTGCTGGTGTTACTTCTGCTAATATTGCTGGCAGCTTTTCAAATTTGTTATAATTAGAAATTACAATGACTTGAAAGTGTATTCATATCAGTGGCGGCTGGTGGAGTTTTCTCCAGGGGGGGATATAAATCCAAAATAGACATATACTAAATGTTTTGGTATATGTCTATTATGTGATACCTTAGTATATGTTTTGGACCAAGACATATACTAAGATATCACACCAGTGTATTTACATGAATTAAAACAACAGTACATATAAATGATGTACATATAAATGCACAAGTGCTTCCTGAACACCAATACTTAGAAAGACGGAGGTCTGTAGGACACATCTAGCGTTTATAAAACCTGTTTTCTCACTTATTTTTCAAAACTTTACCGGAGAAACTACATCAAAGCTAGTTTTATGGTGAGAGCACTCACTACCTCACGTATTCTGCACATAGATCTGATGTCTCACTCCGATTAGAATTCAAAACCAAACATTCTAAGAGATTTTAACATAAATTTTCTTAAACTAATTATTAACTATGAACTTATTTATTATCTTTTGTATGTAATTTAGTCACGTAATGAACTTATTGCTGTCTTTGAATAAAAGGCAGCTCACCCGCGGCTAGACTTTTCAATCAGGCGAACTTTAGGACAGACGGATATGACGTCAGCCCACGGCGGGAGTCCCACGCTCAGGCGGCGGGAGGCGGTGAAATGTAAACACAGCTGCATTCAGCAGCTCAGGGCGCAGGAGAGGTGCGCCCTGAACCGTCCTATCTCTTGCACTGAAGAGGAGCTACTGCGCATGTACAACTTTCAACGAGAGTCTATGGACAAAGATTTTTGCGCCCCGGGGCGGAAATACGTCACCAATCAGACAACGTCGAAAAACGAAACAACTTTACTTATCATTCACTATAAAATATTTATCTTATACAACTAAAAAAATTAATACATATATTTCGTAATATTTTTAATGTACTATTTAATTTTTTTTTTTTTTTTTTTTACGTCTTATTCAAGGTAATTGAGTGGTGGGGCGGCGCCCTAGCGCCCTCTATTGGCCAGCCGCCACTGATTCATATACCTTGAACTTTTTGTCACACAAACTTTAATGTATTTTACTGGGATTTTATGTGATAGACCAACACAAAGTAGTAAAACAATGCATGGTGTTCACATTTTTTTACAAATAAAATGACAAGTATGCCAAAGGGGTTGTGACTGTCAGAGTTGTCTGAAAAATGGCAAATGATCTCTTCAAAGTTTTGTGGACTTTAGAAGTTGTTCCCCAGGAGTTTAAAGATGCTGTCATAATCCATCTACAAGAGGAAAGGCCATCAGTAGCCCTGTGATTATCAGAGACATTTCATTACGCTCTATTGTAGGCAAACAATGAAAGAATCCTTCTGAACTATTTGAATGTCTACCTAGATCATGGTCTGCTGCCTGAGAGCCAGTGTGGCATCAGAAAAGACAGCAGAACCATTGACATGGTATTTACTGACAGCTCTAGAAGTGCCTGGAACAAAATGCTGATCTTTATACGGTATTTGGAGGCCTAACCAAATGATTTTAAACATTGTAAATGTCTTCATTCACCCCCCTTTCAAAAGACAGGATTTGATAGGGGGTGAAGGAAACCATTTACGTCAAACAAGAGAAACCAACTTTAAACAGAGGAGGAGATCTCAGATTTCAGCTTTCAAAAACCTATAATGGAGAGTTAAGCCTGATACTCAGTCAGTTTAACTCTAATCAACACCTTTATTCACGTGATCAAAGTGGCCCATTTATGAGTCAGGCAAACAAAGACCCTAACAAGCCTCTATTGTTAGGAGAACGAGAGTAATCTGCATGTGAATCTAGTTTACAGAACATCTCAGTTTTGAAAGCTTGAACTCCACACTCTCTGCTTTTTGAATTGATAAAGCTCCTCAGAAGAGCAGCAAAACATCTTCAGAGACAAAATAGAAGTCCAGTTGGTTTTGTTTTTTTAACCTTTTTTGGACATACATGAAAAGCTAACATTGGGTACTATTAACTTTGAAAAACAAAGTAAAAGACACTCAAACAGTCAAAGGGTCTGAGTCAACTAAATGACTGACACAATAATTAATTAGCAGCAATCAATCTAAAATAAATAAATAAACAATGCTTAAAATACTTGGCAGTAATCAATGACTGACACAACAGAATCCAAGCATGTGTAAAACATCAGCTAATTGACAGCTACAGTATGTATTAGTTGGATTTATTTTAGTTACTATTTAAGGTCAACACAGACACACACAACTAGGTCCTGTTTAAGCTAAAATAAACCTAGAGCCAGATTTCAACAGACAAGATGTCATTGCACAAGTATGTCTCTGGAGGGAAAAGATGAAATGAGACTTTGGATCCACATCTCAGTCCCAGAGCTCAGGTGAGTGATGAAAACAGACACTAAGGGATGTACAGAAGGTAAAGTCATCCATCTTTATTAAGATGTGCTCATCATTTACAAAGTTATTTCTGCAAACATCCCAAAGGTGTTAAAGCACACAGTACTTGTGTTCTAACTTTATCAGGAGTGTAGACAATAATGAGCTGCATTCATTTTCATGTTCTGCCAAAGAAGGAGTTTAGTGTCACTACAACCCTCTAAGACCAAATAAGAATAAACACAGACAGAGGCTGGCTGATTTAACTGCTGGCACATTAAGGCAATGGTGATATGTTTCATAACCTTTAGAAGTAATCTAGCTATTTCACCTATCTTATCCCCCACTCCAACCTCTGCAGCAGAAAAGGACAGGCAATCTGCAACAACATAATATCAGAATATATTTACAGCTCAGAAACAAAAGAATGAAAGGAAACAAATAGCAAAGTAAGTAATGGCATGCACAAACATGTTAGTGACATTACATGTGAGATATAAGCCACTCAGACAGCCTGATGTCACCGTGACCACATCTGACTGTTTCATCGCAGGAACAATCTGTCCAGATACGGCATACTTCACCGGCTCTCACTCTGTTATGTAACAAGCACATTTTCTTTCCAGCACTCCTTTCCTTTTTCCCACCAACACCAAGTCTGTCATGTATATCTCAACTATCTGACCAACAGAGCACTTAGACTGAGAGTAAATTCTTGCTAACAGGAGAAGCATGGATTTCTAAACAGGCTCTTTTGATTACACCTCTTCTGGACATGGGACTCATATATCATAGAACAGCCTTAAAACAGAAAAGCAAAGGAGACTAGTATATTCTCCTCATTGCAAAAACAACCAGCAATGTCAAGGTATTGAGAAAGATCTCATTTATGGGGCGATTATTAAGAGTAAGATTTAAGTTCATGGTTTCCTCACATCATGAAGAATCATTTGATCCTCTGACACAAACAAAATATAACTAGAGAAATTGCATTTTCTGCCAAAAAAAATACAGTGTGAATGCCTGAATGACTTTGCTATAAATTAGCACAACAAAAGCTGAAAGCCAAGACTGGCAAAATAGTAGCTAAAGCAAATTTCAAATAGCACAAAGTTTTTTAAGGATTCGAAGAGCTCTCAATTCATTTCAATGAAAAAGAGTTGTAAACAAAGTTAAATCATTCAAAAAGTAGAAAATTTACAAAACCAGACACAGCTGTAATGTCCTGAACAAGCTAAACATTATACAAATATATGAACAGACAAAACAGCTGAAAGTGAGCTGAAGTAGTTACAGTTCGAAAAACATTGAAGAAACTATGAATAGGAAAATGGTGTGAATGCTGACTTAGCATTCACACTCATAAAATGTCTAATAGATATAGGGATTGAAGATGCAGCAGACTAACTGTAAAATGAGCCGTTTATTCATCTCATATGGATGTGCTCAAAGCACGACAGCATGGAGCTATATCCTGGTCCTGATGCTTTTTAGCATATATTTAGGACAGGCAAAAAGGAGCAATTGTAGCAAATAATAAAGCTGTATACAATTAATATACAATTACAATTACAATTGTAACACATGAATGTTATTAATTGTGCAATTAAATTAAACTATTAAGACATTAAAATTTGGTGCAACGTCAATTGTTGAACCTTTTCAAGTGTGAGATAGCAGATTTTCTAGTTGGGACAGTACATTCTTCCATACATTTTACCTCTCCTCCAAAAAGTTAGTCAGAACTCACATCTTCATGAACCATGAAAAGACAAGTTGCATCCATTTAAACACCAATGATTACAATGAAAAGCTACACGTGTAAAGTTTTTTTTATAAATATTTTTGTTGTCCCAGTGACAACATCTTCAGACATTTTATGTAATCCTCCTGTTAGCAGTACTTTGGTACTTCCAATATCTACATTTCAGGTGAATCTAAATAAAATGTTGGTCAAATTAAAATTTGATCTCACCATAATTCTTAATTTAACAAATCCCTGCTGTAGCTAAAGAACTGCAAAAAAAACAACATATTTTTAATATTTTATAATAAGAATAAAGTAGGTCAACATTTTAAAGGAAAATTTAGGCCTTATTGATGTGATAAAATAGGAGTACTGCCATAATAAACATTTGACACAAACAAGTGTTTTCCACATATTTCTGCTGTATTTTACTGATACTGTTAGCAGATGGACCTTGCTTCAAAGTAGACAAAGAGAGACTTCTAGTTGCTAATGAAGACTAGGAAAGTGTTTATATGAACTCCTAGTATCCTGGATCCTGGTTTTGATAATATACAGTTTACACAAAAATTGAGAGAGGTGGTTTACTGTATCTAAGAATGCATGACCATTTAAGAACACAAATGTCTGACTGCGTAAGTCAATCACACATCATTAGCATCTCTGACTATGTAAGCTAGATCCGACATTCTCCAAAATAGTGAAGCGATGTGCCTATGGATTATGTAAATCAGACAGTAGATATCCCAAGAGTTTGTCAGGGGGAGTCGTGTTTTTTCCCTTCCCAAAGCCGAAAACCCAACTGGAGTGGTGTCTACAATGGATAAAACAGATGACCAGTCTTCAAACCACTGGTATAAACTCAGGAATGACTACAAAAACTTAATAAACATCCAAGGCAGTTGTGCGCTCCAGTACTTTGAACCAATTTACATGTCTATTCACTGTTAAGACCAGCAACTTTAAAGACACCTGCCAGCTAAAAACTGAGAAACAAAAAAAACAAAATAGCATTCAAAAGACTTCAAAATGAGTAAAACATACACCACAATGTGGTCATGAGCTAAACTGTGCAACAAAGAGTCAGAACCCACTTTCACTAGAGCCAAACAACTTGCTCACCACTGGTGAAACCTAAGAGGGACACTGGATGTCAGACACAGATCCCTTGGTACTAATTAACAGCATAACAGAAGCAGAACCTGAGTGAGCAAAAGAAAAGACTGAGTGGGAGGGCTCTCCAAGACAACTGTTGACAGGAACTAAATCTCCTGTACTCCCTGTTACCTTTACTCGTATCATCAAGCTGTCAGTGAGAACTCGTGCTGCCATTTGAACTGTTTATGGAAGTATTAATATGCTGTTTTAGGGAGTAAAAATAAATAACTATGTCATTGTAAAACAGGTGCAGCAAAGACTAGCAGAGAAGGGTGTCAAAAGACATTTAGTGAAGGAGAACATGCTGTGAATTTACATTCCAGTTTTTTTACACTTGAAATGCAGTAAATTATCTGCATGTTATTGGTATAATTTAATATACGTTTAATATTAAATGGTGCCATTGGTGAAGACGTGACAGTAAAGTTACATTTATCCTGTGGTTAATATCTGAACTGGAGCTGTCTGATGATAACCAAAAGCTTATTAAATAAAATAAGGTCTACAACTAGGTTTAAAAATGTTCCATTAAGATCAACAAAAGTTATATCTTTACAATTATTTTTTCATAGGTGACTTTACATTTGCTCCATTACATTAAAAGTAGAAACAACATATCTGTTCCACTGCAGGAAAGGTTGGATTGTAAAGGTGCATCAAGAAAAAATATCTGATAAAACTAGGAGCACTTAGAGAGCACAAAAACCCTGCAAAGGCCATGGAGTCATTAAAACATTGTAGGATCTGAATAAACACCAAAACTTATTGTTTTTTGTGACAAACCAGACATTTCCTGAAAATTTTGTTAAAATCTGTTCATTCGATTTAAGTAATCTAATCTAGTTGAGTCATATTAGCATAACGAATATCAACATAAAAGCAATACCCTGCAAGTCTTTGTTTCCAACAAGGAGGAGCCCACAGAGGAGCAGTAAAACCATTAGCAGGGTGGATAGAAAAAGAGCATCATGTACTGTATGTGTTGAACTAAAAATGTCAGCCAGTGTTATGTCCTCAATACTAAAGCAGGGAATGTTCCAAACTTACAGCGTGTTACTGGGCACAGTAAGGCCACAAACAGCTTGTCAACAAAAATTCCTTCATGCAATTTGATTCATTGCAAATATAATAATACAGTATTATCATCACTAACCCATTTTCTCAATGTCACTGTTGAAGCCCACGTTTTTCAATGAGCATAAGTGTCAAAAGATATGCTTTGTTATTTCCAAAACAACCTTTTTACTTATCATTTATAAAAACATTTTCAAACAGCAGTTTCTTGATATATATATATATATATATATATATATATATATATATATATACACATACACACTGCTAAAAAAAATAAAGGAAACACTCAAATAACACATCCTAGATCTGAATGAAAGAAATATTCTCATTGAATACTTTGTTCTGTACAAAGTTGAATGTGCTGACAACAAAATTACACAAAAATCATCAATGGAAATCAAATTTATTAACCAATGGAGGCCTGGGTTTGGAGTCACGCACAAAATTAAAGTGGAAAAACACTACAGGCTGATCCAACTTTGATGTAATGTCCCTAACACACATCCAAATGAGGCTAAGTATTTTGTGTGGCCGCCACATGCCTGTGTGACCTCCTTACAACGCCTGGGTATGCTCCTGATGAGGTGGCGGATGGTCTCCTGAGGGATCTCCTCCTAGACCAACTCCTGGACAGTCTGTGGTGCAACGTGACGTTGGTGGATGGCGCGAGACATGATGTCCCAGATGCTCAATCGGATTCAGGTCTGGGGAACGAGCGGGCCAGTCCATAGCTTCAATGCCTTCATCTTGCAGGAACTGCTGACACACTCCAGCCACATGAGTTCTAGCATTGTCCTGCACGAGGAGGAACCCAGGGCCAACTGCACCAGCATATCGTCTCACAAGGGGTCTGAGGATCTCATCTTGGTACCTAATGGCAGTCATGCTACCTCTGGCGAGCACATGGAGGGCTGTGCGGCCCTCCAAAGAAATGCCACCCCACACCATTACTGATCCACTGCCAAACCGGTCATGCTGAGGGACATTGCAGGCAGCAGATCGCTCGCCACTGCGTCTCCAGACTCCGTCACATCTGTCACATGTGCTCAGCATGAACCTGCTTTCATATGTGAAGAGCACAGGGCGTCAGTGGCGAATTGGCCAATCCTGGTGTTTTCTGGCAAATGCCAAGCGTCCTGCACGGTGTTGGGCTGTGAGCACAACCCCCATCTATGGACGTTGGGCCCTCATACCATCCTCATGGAGTCGTTTTTTAACCGTTTGTGCAGACACATATGCACATTTGTGGCCTGTTGGAGATCATTTTGCAGGGCTCTGGCAGTGCTCCTCCTGTTCCTCCTTGCACAAAGGCGGAGGTAGGGGTCCTGCTGCTGGGTTGTTGTCCTCCTACAGCCTCCTCCATGTCTCCTGGTGTACTGGCCTGTCTCCTGGTAGCGCCTCCAGCCTCTGGACACTACGCTGACAGACACAGCAAACCTTCTTGCCACAGCTCACATTGATGTGCCATCCTGGTTGAGCTGCACTAACTGAGCCACTTGTGTGGGTTGTAGAGTCCGTCTCATGCTAGCACGACTGTGAACGCACCACCAACATTCAAAAGTGACCAAAACATCAGCCAGAAAGCATAGGTACTGAGAAGTGGTCTGTGGTCCACACCTTCAGAACCACTCCTTTATTAAGGGTCTTGCTAATTGCCAATAATTTCCACCTGTTGTCTGTTCCATTTGCACAACAGCAGGTGAAACTGATTGCTAATCAGTGTTGCTTCATAAGTGGACAGTTTGCTTTCACAGAAGTTTGATTTACTTGGAGTTATATTGTGTTGTTTAAGCGTACCCTTTATTTCTTTGAGCAGTATAGTGTCTATAGTTTGAAATAGACAAAAATAGCAAATACAAAAGCAAGAATTGAATTCTTTTTTTGGACTGATGACAAAGCCGAACTTCTACTTCAAGTCACCAAAAGACCATGAAGTGTGGATAAAACCTTTTCAGCCTTAAATTTTTTGGTGTAATAATGAGAGTTTTTTTTATCTGCTCTATTTAAGGCAATGTTATTGTTCATCAGTCAGCCTTGTCTGTTCGTTAAAGTACAGTATGCAAAAGTTTTACTATAGTTCACGTGTCAAACTCAAAGCCCGCGGGCCACATGTGGCCTGCCACATCATTTTATGTGGCCCCCCACAGTTTTACAGGAGGATGATTGACTTAAAATAGGTTTTTGGCACCAATTGGGATAAACTACATCTCCCACAATGCATTTTAAGTGTTACCACCCAACATTACGGTTTTTCACCACTAGAGGGCAGCAGCGTCACCATAAGCTGATTTTTGATGTTCCAGCGAATAAAACTGACATCAACAAGCTAACCTCAAAATGTCCAAGAAAAGAAAAATCGATTAAGGAAGACTATTTCATGAACGATGGGAAAACGAATACCTATTTACACATCAAGGTGAAAAGCCAGTATGTCTTTTGTGTTCTGGGACCGTGTCTGTCGTGAAAGAATACAATATACGTTGGCATTTTGAAACCAGACATGGAGCGAAGTATGCAAAAATTAGCTTTCAAGAAAAACAAAAGATTGTGGCAGAATTAAGGCAGATTGCAATTGCAGCAGAATTTGTTTACAAAAGCTACAGCCAAAAATGATGCAGCAGTGAAAGCAAGTTTTATTGTGGCTGAAGAAATCACCCGAGCTTCAAAATCTTTCTCGGAGGGTGCATTTTTGAAGCAGTGTATGATAAAGGTGTGTGAGCAGGTGTGTCCTGACAAGGTACAGATTTTTCAAAATGTCAGTTTGTCAAGAAATACCATTGTGGACCGAGTTAAGCAAATAGACAGAGATTTAGCGACACAGCTGACCGAAGACATAGGCAGCTGTCTTGCTTTTTCATTAGCTGTGGACAAAAGCACAGACAACGTGAACACAGCGCATTTGTCAATTTTTTATAGAGCCGTGAAGCAAGACCTCTCCGTCACCGAGGAGCTCCTAGATATAGTAGCGATGCATGGGACCACAACGGGCTGGGATATTTTTGATGCAGTGGAAAAATCTGTCAGTAAAAATAAGTTGCCGTGGGAGAGGTTGGTTGGACTAACTACAGATGGTGCACCTGCGATGTGTGGAGGAAAAACAGGCTTGGTTGGACTAATGAAGGAAAAAATGCAAAAAAGCAACAGTCAGACCCCGCTGATCACATATTATTGCATTATCCATCAGGAAGCGCTGTGTGGAAAGGTTCTGGAGCTGGATAACGTGATGACCACTGTCATGAAAACAGTGAACTTTATTCGGGTGTGTGGCCTGAATCACCACCAGTTCCAGCTGTTCTTGCAGGAGTTCAGAGCATGAAGATGTGCTGTACCACACCGAAGTATGGTGGCTGAGTAGGAGGAAAGTCCTTGAGCGATTTTTTGAACTTTGAAAAGAAATTGATCTTTTCATGCAGAGTAAAGGAAAACCCTTGTCTGAACTGTCTGATCCGAAATGGCTCTATGACTTTGCTATGTTATGTGACGTCACCGAGCATCTAGCTCAGCTAAATCAGAAACTCCAAGGACGTAACCAAGTCATCACACAGATGTTCAACATGATCATAGCTTTTCAGTGCAAACTCAATCTGTGGAAGTGCCAGGTGGAACAAAACAATCTCAGACACTTTCCTGCTTGTCAAATCATCTCGGCCTCAGCTCCCGGTGCTTTTTCGTGTCCCCGGTTAAAAACCAAACTAACTCAGTTAATAAACGATCAGCGCTTTTCTGACTTTAAGTCGCAGCACTCTGATTTTGGCGTCTTTGCCAATCCTTTCACTGCTGATGTCTGCGGTGCGCCGCCCCACCTTCAGATGGAGTTAATTGAGCTTCAAAGCGACAGTGGCCTGAGAGCGAAGCTCCGTGATGTTTCTATCTGGGACTTTTACCGTCTACTGCCCCCTGATTTGATGCCTCAGCTTCGAATTCACGCAGTCCGTGTTTTGTCGATGTTTGGGAGCACCTACAGATGTTTTCAGTGATGAATTTAAACAAGAACAAGCACAGATCGCGAATTACAGATGAAAACCTCCATGCTGTTTTGCGGATTGCCACAGCACAAGAACTAAAACCAGACATCGACGCACTGACCAGGGGGAAACGGTGCCAAACATCCGTCCAGAAAACATCGGTAAGCAAAAAAATGAATTAAAATTGAATGAATGTAAAACTAAGACTAAGTATACTAGATTATGCATGTAGTTGATTGATTTTGCTTGTGTTTTGTTTTGTGTTTATTTGCAGAACATGACCTGTGAATGAGGATGTGTGTGATGGTGTCAGGGTGAAGAGGGATCAGCTTTGCGTTCATGAACGGGCAGCTTCACCTCATTGCTTTGTTGTTCTTCTGTGAAACACATGTTGGTTGTGCCATAGATAACAAAAAAATACAGATACAGAGTGGGTGAAGCCTGAGAGTTAATTCAGAGTTAATTTATTGAGAGTTAATATCAAAACTTGTTTTTATTCTTTGTTTGCTTACTTTTAAAAAGTAATTTAAGTGTTGTAACTTTTAAACTGAGCATTACTTTTTTACATCTATGCAAACTCAAATGTAATATTTAAAACTTGAATATATAAAATCAGTTACTTAACAAAATAAGGTGTTTAATTTATTTTTAAATTTGTATTTTCTGACATTTATACCAAGGTGCCAGTCCTTCAGAGCTACCACCCTTCAATTTTAGATGCATTCCTTCTCTAGCACATCTGGATCAAATGAATGACTCGTTACTAGGCCTCTGCAGAACTTAGTTACTGCTAATGAGGGAAGTCTGCCTTTTGCCTGGAGTGTGTTGTAGCAGGGATGCATCTAAAAGTTGCAGTCTGGAGGACGGGACTTGACACTCCTGATTTATACTGTCATTGTGGCCCGCTGAGGGCAGCCAATATGCTAAAAGTGGCCCTCTGTTAAATTGAGTTTGACACCCCTGCTATAGTTGATAAACTAGCAACTGCAGCACAAACAAGCATTTGTTATTGTTGTTACTGTCAATGTGTCTGTAACACTTGGGATCGTAGGTTAGAGGTAGGTCTATGATATTATAGTTTTCAAAAGTTTCTCTCTTGGCTGTTTACACAATAATGTAAAAGTGGAATTTCAAGATTTTCTCACTCAAGAATCCTGTTTTGAAAAATACAGTTTAGGGGCTACTAAAACCTCTCTAATGTGAACAGGGCCTTAAAAAACTGTAGAGCCAAACTGTTGCAATGTTATAATTAATGCATTTCTCAAATTACATCCAGCAGCTAAAATATGTCTGAGTATGCCATAATAAAAGTTTAATTATTTTGTGTTGATGCCTAATAACCTAAGAGTTTAAACCAAGTAGAGTCATTTTCCATTTTAATGGGCAAAGGAAGCATTTCTTCCTTAATTTACTAGAGCCTGACAATAATCTGGCTTGAGCTGCATTTTCCATCCAGATCCTGTCCAACAGAAAGGAATACATTCTTCTTTAACTGGCCCACTTTCCACTCTATAAAAGATATCCCAAACCAGAACTTTGCTTTAGACCCCATTTGTGGTAGGAGATGACTTTACAGTCAGACCCTTCTCGTATGCACACAAACACACACACACACACACTCCAAGGCTCTTTTGTGTGGATTCTTCAATGGCACAAATTTCTAAATAAAATTCTGAAAGACATGAAATAACTGGCATAGATAAAGTTTTGCTGCCTGAAGCTTCCTAATGAACAGCTGTTAGATTATACAAAAACTTCCACAATGCATATACATCCTGTCTGTTCAAGCAGAAATCTGGCCCATATGGGGTTTGAGGATCAGTCACTGCCATGCACAAACATCAAATAAATACATTTATTACCATCCTATGAATTCAAAGTTGAGCTCATTTTTAAGCCAAATCATACAAGCTTTTGTATCACCTCTACATTTTTACATTTATCCAGTTTGGGCATGCAGAACAAACTACATAGTGTGGTCCACCACCTCTTTATATGATGTGATTTCAGGAGGTAAAGAAACATCAAATATTTACTGTCCATTCCTGCACCAGATGCTTGTGTAAGTGTCAAAATGAAATGTCAGAGGGTCACATATTCATTCTGAGGTCAACATGGAAACATGAGCAACACTGTAGGCTTTGCAATAAAACACCTTTACTTTCTGATTTAGCTCCAGTTTGGCTAATCATGATGCATGTGTGTGAAGCCTATAATCCTGAAAATACAAATCAGAACATCAAGGATTCTGATTACTGATGGTACAGAAGGAGCAAATTCAAACTTAACATAGACTCCTCCAGTTTAAAAAGAACGGTTACATATAATTAGATTTTACTCTCTACAGTTAGTACAACTAATACATGCCATGTGCTGAAACAGACTTAGATTTCACAGCAAATACCCTCTCAGGGCATTGTGTGCAGACTGAAGTGCAGAGTTAAAAACAGGGAGCCACAACAATTTCTTTTGCCAAGGTTTTGTCTGGACAGCAAAAGCTGTCTCAAACATGTTTTAGAGGCAGAACAGCAAGCTCAGAAGGTTTTAGTCCACAGACCTGGACCTTGTAAACTACACTTGGAATGTTGAGTAAAAGATGTAATGCTAATTTTATGTCAGCCCTTACAACACTTGTTACACTTTACTCCCAAGTCAGGTGAACATGAAGGTCATTAGAAACCATCTGGATGCCATGGGTGTAAATTTTCAGTCTTGAGCAACGTGGTGGAAAGAACTGACCATTATATATATATATATATATATATATATATATATATATATCCATTGTCTGTGCTTTATTTGTAACTGGGGCCATTTCTCTGACAGTTTTATTTGCAATGTTTCCATCAAGAACAGTTCATTGTTGTCCTCTCGTCTCAACCAAAAACAGTTGATGAGAGAAGAAAGTGGCCACACGCTGAGCACCACCACAATGCTGACAGACTGTTGCCTCAAATATAAATCGAGCAAACAAAAGCACAAGGCATTCATACTTGGTTGGTGGAAGTTCTTAAAATAGAGGTTTGACGATCAATGTCAAGCAACGATATTCTGGTTGTGACACCACAGAGAACGTGAGGTCAAGCCACAGCAGAACCTGAGAATATTGTCTGCATGTTCAGGATACTGGAAGCAGCAGCTAAAACTATCTGTGGCACATGCCCTGGTACTTAATGTCAGATATTCTCTTCAGGGCCAAACATCACAGGCACGCATGTATGCACATGGACTAACACACCTTATAACGAACAGAATCAACAAATGACAAGTAATCAAAAGATGGCAGCAAGTTTTTCAGTTTCTACAGCTGGGATTAGTAACATCTTTTTTAAAGATGCAGAATATAGCAAAAGGCTCACAGTCTTGTCTAAAATACCAACTCCTATTGATGAATGACTCTAAAAGAGCCCTTGTCCCCCTGCAGCTCATAAACAGCCCTCTGAAATCCCCTTAAGGAAACATGTGTCTTCATGTTCTGACCTGGCTCAGAATGCAGACACAGGGGCCCTGTGAAACATAAACGTTTCCATCATTTATTCGCTGCAGAAATCCTTGTTGAAAAGACTTTAAGCCGCAGCAGCAAAGTTTACTCAGAAAACAGTTGTTAAAAAACCATTTAAAAAAATTTAGCTACATCCCATTGATTTAGCTAAAATGTCTTAACTATTAACAGGCGATTCGATAATGTCCAAACCTGGCTATATGTTACTCCTTAACATCTGCCAATTGCAGATACCTTTTGCCTTCCAGAAGTATTCATTACAGTAGTCTTTCTATTTTTTTGCCTTAAAGCCTGGAATTTATTTAGATTTTTAATTTAATTAAAATCAACAATTCTGCAAATAAATATTTCAGGTTAATAAAGTTTAATGGAGTTTTTTTTCTTGTTTTAAACCATTCTTCAAAACATAAAACTGAAAAATGGTGTATGCATATTTAATCGAATCCCTAAACCTTGTAGAGTCACCTTTTTAAGCAGTTACAGCAGGGAGTCCCTTCAGGTCGGTCTCCATGAGTTTAGAACATCTAACCACAGGAATCTTTGTCCATTCTTTATAACAAAACAGTTGTGTTTCAGAACTCGTCCTTCAGGTTGAGTGGTTGTTACTTGTGTACATCCATCTATTTTCTTTACCTGACTTCCCAAGGTCATGGGAAGCTGGTGTCTACCTCCAGCAGTCACTGTGTGAGAGGTGGGGTACACCCTGGATGGGTTACAAGTCCATCACAGAGACAAACAACCATTCACACTTTCATTCACACTTAGGGACAATTTAGAGTTACCATTTTACCTACCATGCATGTTCTTAGTCTGAGAGAGGAAATAGGAGCACCTGGAGAAAACCTATACAGGAAGAGAACATGCAAACTCCACACAGAAGGGCCAGGAGGCCAACCTACAACTTTATTGCTGTGAGGCAACAGCTCTAAATACTGCTCAGCCATACCACAAGATAGAGAACCATTCACAATCTCACTCACACATGGTGATTATTTAGAGCTATCAATTCACCTAACATGCATGTTTTGGACTGTGTACATCAGTCTTTAAATCAAACCAGAGATTCTCAGTTGGACTAAGGTCTGGTCTTTGACTGGATCCCTCCAGGACCTTTAACTGGTTCTCCTTAAACCAGTGAAGTGTAGCTTCAGCAGTGTGTTTAGGGACATTGTTCTGCTGGAAGGTGGACCTCTGTTCTAGTCTCAAATCTCTGAAAAACCCCAACAGGTTCCTCTCAAGGACTTTTCTGTATTTTGCTCCACTGGTCTGTTCTTTAACTCTGCTAACTCAGCTGATAACCAGTTTCTCAGTTCCTATTGATGAAAAACATCTCTACAGCATAATGCTGTCACCACCGTGCTTTACTGTTGGGATGGTCTTCTCAGTGTGATTAGAGGTGGTAGATTTGGTCTCATCTGACCACAGTGCCTTCTTCCATGTGTTTGGGAAAGAAATTCTGAACAGTCAAGCTTTTTTCCCCCTTCTTCTTTAAGCAATGTCTTCTTCCTGCCACTCTTCCATGTAGCCCAGCTCTGTGCAGCTTACAGTGACCCTATGGAAAGATCCTCCCATCTTTACAAAAGAGCTGCTCAGCTCCATCAGGGTTATCTTTGGCCTACTGGATGCTTATCTGAATAATGCCTTCCTCAGCCGCTCCACGTGTTTTGGTGAGCAACACTCTTTTGGTAGGGTTTGTGTGGCAATAACAGTCAGTAGATGTGCAAAGCTGATAGAAACATACCCCAAAAGACTTGCAGCTGTAAATCATGTATCATTGTCCTTCCACCTCACAATTACATGCTACTTAGTGTTGATCTATCACATAAAATCCCAGTAAAATACTTTAAAGTTTGTGGTAGTAAATGACAAAATGAAGAAATGTTCTAGGGCTGTGAACTCTTTTTTTTTTTTAGGTAGAACTGTCAAAGTTTCAAGTATGTCTGCATGGACCTGTATGCTCCTAATGAGACAGTGACAAATGAAAACAGTGCAGAAGGTTACAGCTCATGTCTTTGCTCTGATGCTTTGTTTACCAGAGGATCTGGGATGTTCTACATGCTCATCTAGCAATAGATGTAAAAATGTCTGAATGGTCACAGATTTTTTTTTAGCTGACTTGTCTTTGTATCTACTTAGTTTTATTGCAGTATATTTTTGTATAACAGCATAAGCCTGGAAACAGAGAATACAGTTTTTGTACATGAGAACATGTTTGCATGTGAGCAGAAAGATCCAGTGATCAGTCTCAAGCAGAATAAATGTAGAAAGATATTGATTTATTTAGTGTTTGCGGTTTTTGTCTAAAAACCGATACCCATTGCTTGTTTGTTTTTTTAAGGATGTGTTGTGTTTCTTTTTTGGACACAAAAATGTAAAGTTTTCAGTCAGACAAGTTTGAATTAAATCTGATTTTTGTTATGGCACTCTCTTGTTGCATCCTACCAACATTAAAATAATCTAATGTGTCACCTGTTAATAAAGGTTCCAAACAGCAGCCTGATGGTCCTCTGGATGTTTTCAGTGCACAGCCAGCTCCACTGCTTCTTCATCAGCAGACAAAGGATGTTCAGAGCCACATCAGCCAGCACCATCTCACCTGCAGTACCAACAACACACATCAAAACACGATTCATTGTGACATACTACAAAATAAATACTTTGCTGCAGATGCAACAATTCTTTGTTTAAATGCATATTGGTTAAAAATTGTGCAGCATCTGACTAATCTGCAAAAAATATTAAACTAAACACCTTTTCACAATCATGAGCCTAATCTGTTTATGTTTGATAAAGGTGCAGGTTTAATGAGCACTAGGCACCACTTTATACATTCATTAACACTGCCCTCTTGTGGTTAAATTATGAAACTGCTGGTTTTGCAGAGGGCAATCTAAACTAGAAGAGAGAACATTTCTGCTACATTTGAATAAATGTTTTTGTTTTTCACAGGGTTCCTTCCTACACGATTTCCATTTTGAAATATTGTACGCTTCCAGACCCAAATACAAAAATAATAATTGCTGATTTTTGAGCCATTTTTGTTGTCAAGAAAATCTGTATATTAAAACTAAGTTCACATTTTTAGTAAAAAAAAACCATTTGTATATTTTACGGTTGAGCTCCATTGTAACTGAAAAAGTTATATGCTGCATAAAGAAAAATTAATAATCTACAGTATTACAGCCATACACCACTGAAGGTTTTGAAAGTAACTTTGGGTTCACAGCAGGGGTGGAAATTAGCACCCGCCACCGGCCAAATGCGGGTAAATATTTGAAGTGGCGGGTGAATTTGATCAACACACGCCACTGTGGCGGGTTTGCAATTTGAACAGAAAAGGTGTTATTTGTCCTCTAGACATATAGGGGGCAGCAATGTGCTCGAGTTGCTGCTGTTACGTCGAGCCCCGTTCCCCCATCAGATACGGTTCCCCCTGCGTCTCCATAAATAATGACTTATCTATTAACAGAATTGATTAGAGGGGCAAATATTTCTCATTAAAAAACAAAAAAAACATAATTCTTTTAAAAATAAAATGTGCTAATAATATCATAATACAGAGGAATAAACACAGGTAAGGAGTTGTTG
>NC_051431.1:29369391-29389402 GCF_001649575.2 Kryptolebias marmoratus | reverse complement strand
GATGTCTAACGGTCGGTGCTACCCGTCAAAAACTGCTACCGTCATGTTTACAAACCGAAAACTTTAGCGGTTCGTGTTATTATTAAATACCATCGGATACTGAAGTGGAAGCTTAGGAGTTATGCTTAGCATAGCATTGGAACAATTTATATCCACGACAAAAACCTTTCTAAAACCACAAAAATCACTACCTTCATCAGAATATCCTACCTGTTAAATATAAGCAGGTAGCACAAATAGATCTATGCATTAAAAGCAGCAAGTGTCTGAAAAACATTACAACTTACATACAAAAACTTACAAAAGCACAAAAAACAAAAAATACTTCAAAAACACTCCACAGAAATAAATTTCACTTGTCTGATTTTTTTATGCACAGATATGCATCCTTTAATGGTTTAAAATAAAAAAAAATAAAATAAGAAAAGTCTAGTTATTTCCATGCAGTGTCCAGAAAGAGGTGTTGTTCAGCTTGTAGGGCAGCACAACTGCTTCCACCCACCTCCATCATCATCATCATCATATGAAATAACTTTTTGTCATAACAAAAAATAGTGGCTGGTAAAATATTTGAGTGGCTGGTAAAAAATGTTGTCCGCCATAGTGGCTGGTGGACAACATTTTTAATTTCCACCCCTGGTTCACAGTCTGGTCTACAGACACATCAACATAAAGTTGTCATTAGAGGTTAAAAGCTTTTATCACCTGAGACTCAGCTACCTAAGAAACCTGTGAAGCTGTATGAGTCTGCACGTGTTTGGGTTCTCAATCAGAAACTCAAAAACTAAGGTACTGATAAAAGTAAAACTTTAAATTTAAAGTTTGATGTGGCAGACGAACCTAAAGTGGACATTACGATAACTATGTCCATCTTTTTATAAATGCAACAAGGAGCAGAATCTGTAAACACAAATGTTTTTTTTTCAACACTATTTTTTTCATACTTATTCACCTTGGAAAACGAAAACCAAATTTCATACTTTTAAAGACCACATAGGAACCCTGTTTTCAGTCATTTCATTTTCAGGTAGTTACTTCACTGGCTCCGCCTGAAAAACAAACATGTTGAAAGTGGAATCACAAAACAACCTGATGGCATTATCTAGATAGACTGGACTCAAACAGAGATATGTAGTCGTGAACAAAAGAAGCCTGTTTTAAAGCCACATTCTACTGGTGTAAAAACTGCAGCTTTATACTTATACTTAACCTTTTTTGTCCTATATGGTATTTTGTGATATCGTAGTTCTTTTCAGTTGATTTCCTCTCATTTGTTTTTGTTCATAAACATAATCCACAACCTCTTCATGATAAATTTAAGATGTGCATATTATCCAAATGGGCACGTAATGTAAAATTAATTTTGAATTCCAATCTTTAAAGACTTCATTTTTCTCAAGTTCTTTGAAAGCTTTTTTTTTAAATGGCTAATATTATAATCTGGGTGTGCCACAGAGGATTGTAGGAGGAGCTATGGAGCTGTGGAGGGGTCACGTCCTTTTTCGGGTCTGGGGCCGCTGGGGTTTTGGTTGGTCTGGTGGCAGCGGTGGGGCTGGGCTTGGTGGTGGCTGTCCTGGGGCTGAGGTCGCAGGGATGGTGACAAGGGTTTGTTTATGTGTTTGAGGGGGCATGGTGGGGGCTGTTGGCCCCGGGTGCAGGCCTCCTGTCGGGGGTGCTTGGCGGCGGAGTCGGTCCTGTCCTTGTATTGAGTTGGGGGTTTGGCGTGGTTGCATGGCTCAGTGGTGCCTGCTTGGTTGCAGTTCCGTATGGGTCTGGGGTAGTATTGTGCAGGACTGCTGTTGCGGCTTGTTGTCTGATGGGGGGTGGGATGCAGCGGGGCGCCTGAGGTGGGGGCAGTGTGCTGGGCTTGCGCTGGTGGGGTGTATTCTGGCTGGCTCTTCAGACCTGGGGCCCTCCTGCGTGGGCATCAGACCCTAGGATTTCACAATGTTGCGATCGCAACTATTAACGCAAAATCAAGCAAACCCTGCGAAATCGCAACTTTTTGCAACTTTGTCCAAAACATTGCAACTTTCCCGCAACTTTAACCCCAAATAACTCACGAAGAAGAGATGTGACGTCACATCCTGTTAACGTCAGAATGCCGGGAGCATGCAGGAGCAGCGACCGAAGCGAAAATGTGCGCTAATGCTTCAGATTTGCCCACAAAGATTTCAGCAAAGGACCGTGCAAAACACTGCAGTGAAGTTAGTTGGCCAGCCGTCCCTGGTGAACCACCGTGCGTGAGAGAAGGGGCCAGCAGAGAACGGCTGGCCGACATTAGCGTTCCTGTTTCGGGTCAGCCGTGAGCTAGATGCCGCTAACCCCGCAGAGCGCGAATATCCAACTTAAATCTAACTTCACTGCGGTCGCAAACCAGTTTCCTACCCAGCTGCACGAGTGTGGGGGGAAGCTGTTTTCCACGTCCTGCAGTGTAATCATTGAACATAAACGCATCGACAAACACTTTGTGTCTGCAAAACATGTGAGGACAGCTGCATGCGAGGGACAATCCAGAAATGGTCATGAATGTCAGTTTATAAGCTATCAAAGTTCTCAAATAAAGCACCTTTTGAGAATGTCAATGTTTGTTGGTAATTATCTTACAAAGCTAGTAAGTATTTTTGATTTATATATTAAAAGTTATGTTTTTTTTATTGATTTTAGTAAAAAAAAAAATCGCAACTTTTAGGAAAATGCCCTGCAAAATCAGGCATTTTAGCCCGCAACAATTACAAAAAATGCCCGCAAAATCCTGGAGGGACTGATATATATATTGTGTGTGTGTATGTGTGTGTTTAAAACTCACAGCTCTGAGAAGTCTACATGCCTGAATAACAAAGCTCTTTCTTACCTTGTTCTTGACTCTGCTTTGCTGTCATGCCAAGATCCATAAAGCCCACATGTTCTACCTCTAGATTGCCCTCCTTCTCTGTCATATTTCCAATTGACAGCTTTTCCAGTTCAGTGATAAAAGTCTGTAACTCTCCCAGAGACATCCCATTAATCACCTGCAGGAGAATCACACATGAAGAAAAACATTTAAATTAGATTAGAGCCAGTGGTATCATTTAGGAAGAGAAGAGTTATTCAATATTGTAAGCTTCAAGATTATTTTGTCATGTGGGCAACTTACTGTATTGGTTGGGTCACAATCAAACAAAATAGGTGATCTTATGTCTGAGCCATTCAAATAGGGAAGGTTTTTAGTAGCGAGTTTCAGCCGAGACCTGTGATTATCCGAATATAAACAAAAATCAACTCCAGTAATCATAAACGTCCAATATTTAAGCCTACAATAAAGTAAGAGACTGTTGCATATTCACACATGCCACTGAATTCTGGCTCTTTTTGGGACCTAAAAATCTAAATCTCCCTCTTTTATACAATGTGAAGTTCCACTGATGTGTTTTGTTGGGTTTGTTGTGTGTCTTATTCGTATAGATTCAAATCCAACTTGATGAAAAAAAAAACATAGTGAGGCTAAATTAAAAAGAAATTGTAAAAAATTGTGTCTGGTACCCCTGCAGCTGCTGCCAAAAATCCTACATAATAATCTAACCTCAGAAAAAAAGCCTACATTTTGATATATAAACTGTATAAGAAGTGTAAAGAGAACCAAAATGTAAATAAAACTTACATTGTAACTGTGTAAAAACTGCAAAGAATATTAAAATACCTGTTCAGTGATGTAAAGTTCAACTTTCTTTAAACTTTGAATGTTTCTACTGTGAAAACTGAGCTGAAGAGCTCCAAAAACGGCTGGGTTTTCTCATGTGTTTCACCAAAAGCCCATTTAACTCCATTTATCTTTCTCTCAATATTTTGACAATTTTGTCTAAGTTGTGCATCGTCCTAGTAGAAAAAGTAATTGCGCACTATTCCCAGCCGAGGCCCACGTTTTGGTGTATAATTTGCATTTCTACTTTTTCCTTTCTGATTTCTGTGACAATCAATAAAATCTACAACAGAGTTTACCAGTGACACCACTGAGGACTTAAAGCAGACCTAAGTCAACCCAAATAACACAAATTAAAAACGTTAAAACTTGAAACAATCTTCCTTGAAAGGACAAGACAGAAGAGTAGGACAAGGCACAAAAGATAAACCGTACCTGCTTTTCTTGTCTGTACATATTTTCCCTCCATCCACCTCTGCATCATTATCCTCTGTGGGGCTCTGTGGTTCTGAACGAGGAAACGCAGTCTTCAGGGTCCCCACGATGGCATTCACCACGATCTATACAAGGAACACACATGCTGGTTTACAAGTGAACAAAAGCTTTGGCGTGCTGATCTTAACCATAAACATAATTAGAAAACTATTGGCTGCTTTAAGCTAACATTTTGCATCTCTTAGTTTTAACAAACAGTTTCAGGTTCATCAAATTTTAGCAAGATCATTCAGCACTCAGCGTTCACACTGCATTTTTATAGAAAATGCCATTTCTCCAGTATTACACTTTTAGGCTCAAATTAGTGTCACTAAATTTAAATAAAAAATAAAAAGCCATTCAAAATATTGCTAGAAACACTTTTAGGGATGACAAGCAAGTCTGAATCCTTGGAAGCATAGAATAAAATAATTAAAGGGTTAGAATTCCTTGAAGAATTGCATATCACCCTCCATCTTCTATTCCAGAGTTTTAAATGAAAATCATCTTTATAGCCATTTTGATCAAACGTTGTAAATTACATTAAGGGCAATTTTATCTGATAATATGAGCTCCTGCGAGTTGTGTTTGTTGGGATGACTATCTGCTACTACCACACCAAATTTAGCTCAATAGCTGTAAAATTGCCTGAGTCATAGTCATTTTTGTGTTGAACCATTTTTAGATTGTTCAGTCTCAGCACGACTTGCTTCGCTGTAATTCTACCAGCCTCGGTAGTTTTCTGTGTAACTGAATGGCACATCAATGTAGGCAAGTCGTCACTGAGTGGCCCCGAAAACTTACCACCAACGGGTAAATAAGTGAAATGAAACACTCACCATTCTGTGCCACAGTTTCCAAAAATGCTGTGGCTGAGTCAAGGCCACCTTTCCTTTGCATGCCGGAGCTAGTAAATAGTTTAGTTAGTCTAGCTCCCTTCGAATACTGCCATCAACCAAAAGCACAGAAAAGTCTGCACCTCCTCTAAGTACCATAGTGTTGGTTTACGTTTTGCCATTTTAATTGATATATTGTATTTTTTTTAAAAGTTAATAACAAATGCTGTGGTAGTGAGGTTTAAAAAATGGTGGGTTTCTTGTGAAGGAGGCGCTCTCATGATTGACGTTCCTCTGAGGTCAGCAGATTGAAGGCCAGTCTGCTGACGTCAAAACTTCAGCTCAACTCAGCTCACTTGAAACCACGGCCGAGTAGGTTCTAATAAGTCAAGTCAAGTCAAATTTATTTATATAGCACTTTTCAGCAACAAGGCAATACAAAGTGCTTAGAAGCAAGCTGAAAGTGGGTGGGAACACCCAATGGAAAGACTGGTTCCATGTTATTCTGACCCACATCGGCCTAACAATCAACCAGTCTTTCCATTGGGTGTTAGGCCGACCTGAGTAGGGCCAAGTCGAGTCTGTGGAAAAGGGCCATAAGGTTGATAAACTGTGGCAGCCATCTTGAATTTCTGTAACTCCAAAAGTTATCCAGTTCAAGAGGTACATCAGATGATTGAGTTTCATTAAAAGTTGACCAGTGATTCATGAGATATTTTGTTAACAGGCAGACAACGGTAATTCAAACAGTTAAAGCCAAAGATTTAAGCAAAGATGTTTCACAATTTGTATCACATTTGTATGCATTGTAAGTGATGCTCGGCTACTATGACAACAAATTTCAGCTCAGTATTTGTAAAACTGTCTGTGTTACAGTCATTTTTGTGTTTGCTTACTTAGCTGTGGCAGCCATCTTAAAATGGTTGATCAGTTTTAAAACAACGATTAGTGTGATATCAATCCCCTGGTTCAAGAGATATTTTGCTAACGCTACAGACAAACAAACACATGCTTGATAATGAGAGATGACTCAAGACCTTTGCTCAGTACTGTACTTAGAAAATGACCTAAAGGTTTTTTTTGTGCTATTCACAGTAAAGCTGCACATCTGTTTGGCAGATAGGACTGATGATGGAAGAGCCAGTGTTCAGGTTCAAAGGGCTTATTTAGTAACACCTTTCTCAACAGAATCTAGCCACAGTTATCCAACATTTATAGCTAACAATTAAATTATCAAATAATATGAATAAAAATAATTTCAGAATCTTACCTTATCTATGCGAGAAACAATGAAAGGCTTCTTAACAAAGGCAATCCTGGCATCTGTATTGAGAGCAAGGAACTCCTGCATCTCTTCACTGTTGGCTATTTCAGGGATGGCACATAATTGCTGAAAGACAAAAAGAACCAGCACAGTCTTTGTTGTGACAAAGTAACAAAAAAGAAAACAAAAATGAAAGAAAGTTCCACAAACCTTTAGGAAGGTCTCAAGTAGTCCTTTCCTGGCCTCAATCTTATCACTGTCCATATTTCCAAACGGCATGTCGGGAAATAATTTCTTTGGACCTTTCACACCTAAAACAGACAAGTCAGTGAAGCTTTAGGACCAAACATAAAATCAGTTTAGATTTAATAAGAATTCCTTGTGAGAGCATTGTGTATGGATTTTTAAAAGAGCAGGTTTCAAATGTTGCCAGAACAAAGGAAATCCGGTGAACAAAGAACAATCCCACAAACCCTTGATGAGTTTCCGCAGATCTCCTTTTTCTTCAAGCCGAGTTTGCAGGTTGAGAAACTCGCTGTACCGTCTGTTGACCATGTGATAGGCAACTGGCTGGATGGAAGATGGTGTCTCGCAGCCTGCTTGTACAGCCTCTGAATCATCGGAACCTGCCTGGATGCTTCCTGGGTTCTCACAAGCCACCGATGTCTCATACTGAAACCCAAAAGGCATTCACACTTTAAACTGTGGCTAAAACTTGTGTAGTGTGGGACATTCTGGACTTGCATTCTGGAGTTCTCTTCTGACAAAAAACATACAACACAAATGTCCAAGTCTAAAATTAAGCCATGATTTTCAAATAAACCGCTGGTCGCTTAGTCACAAACACTTAAAATTCGGGGAAAACTGCAACAAAAAACTTGCATATTGTCTCACAATTTCGAGTTGCCAACTACTTTCCAAAAGTCGTAGCCAAGTAAGATACTACCTTAAGTTAACAGTAGGAGAAAAGGATGGAAGCTAATAGAGCTGACAGTATACCTACGACAAGCAGAGAATATAAGAAAGACAGAAAGAAAGCTTTGTTGCATCAGTTCGTGATAATTAAACATTGCTGAACAACTGAATTACTGTGTTAATGAGCCAAATAAAAACACGAATGCCTGAGAAAAGATAAACTAGTTTTGTTATGTCACTTACTTTGATGGTATAAAGTGTGTAGGGGTGTGAGCCGGTGCCACGGTGCTCCTTAGCGGTGATGGTGCCTGTGATGCGGAGGTTCTGGATGATGACAGGTCCTTCGGGGCTGCTAAGGGGCTCAAAACTAAACGTCGACACGGGAGAACAGCCCTGAGATGGACTCGTGACATTCAGCTCATTGGCATTCTCCATTCCAGTCTGTTCTTTGCCTAGAAGAAGCTCTCTGCTTGGGTTGACTGCAGAAGAATTGCCCTCTTTGTCCAGGTCCTGAAGACTACTGATACTGTAAACCCCCTCTGCTGCCCTAACTGATGATATGCCACTGTCATTAGGATGCACCACTAGTACTGAATTTACCAAGACTTTAGGGCATGAGTCATCCACTGGACTGGAGCAAACATCTTCTGAGTCCATCCTATTGTTGCTCTCAGCAGTTGAGGCACAATCTTTTGACCTGTCAAGCAAATTTTCTTCTTGACCCACCATGAGCAGCGAATCCGTAGAACTTTGCTTATAGTCAGCCAACGGAGAGTCCAGGTCAGAGTCATTTTCTTGGTAAAATGGGTTTGACTTTTTTCCTCTTATACAGTGCCTTAAAAATGGTTGAGTAGATTCATCTTCCTCAGCAAATGTCTGTGGAAACTCCACCTCCTCAGAGTCAATCACATCATAAGCAGTAAGCTCGGAACCAGCCACGTCTGGGTTATTAAACTTGTCAGCCTCTGCTCCATGTAGAGGAACTTCATTATTTGTCTCAGGTACATGTGCTACCTGTTGGGGTAGAGTCATCTCTGACTCAGCAGAAAGTGGTGGTAGTGAGGAAGAGTGTGGCTCTTTTGCCAGAGTCTCCTGTGGCGTGGTGGACTTACCAAGGATTTCAATCATTAGAAGGTTCAACCAGTCTGGGTCAGACAATTTAGCAACAAAAGGGATTAGGACGTTGCAGGTGATGAGCTCTCCAACAACGAACCGTCCTGTGCGGGTTTCTAAATGAGGTGATGGCACCAAAACATGCAGCAACAAATCAACAACTGCTCTGACATAGTTGAGCTCTGCTGCATCATCGCTGTTCATGACGAGGTGAGGTGTGGTAATGCTGGAATAAGCTTTCCACAGCTGCTCACTCTCGCTCTTGTACTGTTTTCCTATCACCAGCTCCTTGGCTCTCAGGTAGTCCTGCACATGACTGCCCAGCAGGTTTAGAACTTTTTCCGTTAGTTCCTGGAGGAATTCAAAAAGTTACACGTCTGATTAAAAACCAACATCATTTTGCAAAAATCTATTACCATTTTCTATCTATATCATTAATAATGTTGAAATACACAGAAATAAACATAAAACACAGTGACCACTCACAGATGGAGCAAATAATGTAGAAGGAGTGCATGCTAAGGTCTGGGACACAATGTAATGTGGCTTAACTTCCACTGTGCTGCCCAACGGTACATGGGCAGTGGCAAAAAATATACTATCAATATACTACGTATTCTATAGTTTCCCAACAGAGCACTTTACTCTTAGACTGCAGGTTTACCTGTGGTTCCTAGAGTTTCTGAAAGTAGAACAGGAAGCAGAGCTTTCAGTTATTAGGATCCTCTCTTGTGGAACCAGAGTTTCTTGTTACTGTCTGTGAGGCCGACACTCTGTTTACTTTTACAACCAGGTTTAAGACTTCTTTTTGATAAATCCTATAGTTAGGGTTGACTAGGATTTCCTGAGCTATTCTTTAGTTATGTTGCTAAAGGCTTATACTGCTGGAGGACAAACTGATCACATTTCCTCACTCTGCTGCTGTCTTTACTCTCTCTACTCCCTGTGTTTGTTCATGCTGTTATTGCTGACATTAACCCATGTTTCTCTTTGTTTTCTTCCCCATAGAAACAATTCCTGGCCCAGCACTTCATGTTTGTCTGTCTTTTTTTTTTGTCCTCTCTCTGCAGTTAAAAGTCGTAAAAGTTATCTGTCCAAGAAAACCAGCAGATTGTGTTGAATCTTCACTTTGTCACAATCTCTCATTGTATCTGAATGTATTTGGAATTAATTGACTGTAATCAGATTGAAGTGATCATTTTTTATGTAGATAAGTCAAATATTAATATGATACATGGTAATAATATATGCTTTTTAAATGTATGTAAGTTCTTTTAGCATTTTATCTACTGGTGTTACACCTAAAAATACATTTAAAGACTTGTCGTCCTCTACATGTACATTTTCAAATTTAAGTCAAAGGTAAGACCATATCCCAGTTTACACAAAGTGCATGTGCATGCATCCATTTTTGAGGTCCCTTAAGCTTCTTACCATCCTGTCAACATGTCTTGCACGCTGTTTGAGCTCCATGGCCATGGAGATCATGGCTTCTTGAACCTCCATTTCAAAACGTCTTTCTGAGGACACAGTTGAGTACCACGAGGTGACAAAATCCTTGATGATTTTTCTCACTGTGTTGTGGATCTCTTGGTCCAGATAACGCTCATCTTCTGCAGATGGCTGAACCTGAAATACAACAGAATGAAAAAAGATTTGCTTAATGTGTCCTGATGCATCTTAAGATTGATACAATCATTTCTCACGAAAACAGTCTGAAAAAATCATAAGTGAAACTATGATTTGTCTGTTGGACATTTACCTTTTCCAAGGGGATAAACCTTTCCAGGTGAATCACGCTGTTCGACTCCAAGATGGCCTGTGAGCCAAACCAGCCTCCGAGCACCAACAGCAGGCTGGTGAACACGCACAGAAGCCAGATGTTGACCAGCAGGTGAAACAGCATTAGCCATGCCAACACCACACCAAAACCCAGCAAGCTTCTCTGTCCCAACACCTCAGCCATGCTTTGGCAGGGGTTACTTCACCCTCAGAAAAAGCAGGAATCACGCATGCCAGGGAAACATCGCATCTTAACAGAACAAAATAGGAATACTAATATTAGAGAATACAGATTTAGTAGCATTCATAAAGACTGACAGGTGTCATTCATGAGTGTGAGGGTTGGATTTTTGGGGTCTGATCGGATAAAGAGGGGAATAAAATGAGTCAGACAGAATCAACTAAATCCATAAAAATCCCATCGCACATTTAGAAATGGTAGCCTTGTTACACAAGACCAGATGTCCCAAAAATCAGCTGCTGTGTGGTATGCAGTCAGAAATATGCAACATAAACACTTAAGTATTGTTAATGAACACTCAGTAGTTGTTTCTGAAACAGCAACAAACCACTTGAGCTAAAAATATCTCACGGAAATCTCATGGCAAAGGCAAAATACATCTTAGCTAGCCAGCTGTCACAGTTTTAATGGAATGCTTCACTAATTAAAGACCCAGCTTCCCTTGAAGGAATGCATATTGCCTGCCACCTTTCATATCGGAGTTTTAAACAATGATTATGTTATGATGAGAAATGACAGAGGTATATTTGTTTTAGACAAACCTTATAATCTCATGCAGTATTTTAAGATCTTGCTGGTGTGTTAGTGCTCAGAGTATGTGTTGAGTCTGAATTTCAGCTACTACCACACAAAATTTTAGCTTGATACCTGTAAAACAGGCTAAGTTACAGCCATTGCCATTTTGTGTTGGCAAATGTTGAATAGTTGTGATGACCATCTTGAATTGGGAGGACTCCAAAAAATGAGTTATAAATATACATTCAGTGATTACGTTCTTAAGAGTTCCATTAAAATCTGTCCAGATATTTTGCTAACAAACAAACAGGGTTAACCCCAACAGTTAATACCAAAGTTTTAGGCAAAGATATTGTGCAGTGTAAGTACGTATAGCATGATGCTCACCTACTGCCACACCAACTTTTAGCTAAATATTTGTAAAATCAGCTAAGTTATAACCATTTTTGTGATTTCTTAGGTCAGTTGGCTGTGGTGGCCATCTTAAATTAGACTGAGTCCTAAAGTTAATCAGTTCTAGATGTACATCCAATGATTACTTTCTGCAAGTTTTATTAAAGTCAGCCAAGATGATATTTTGCTAACAAACCATCAGAGTTAACTCATATAGTTAATGTCAAAATTTTAAAAACAGATTTCATGTGATTTGTTAGTTCTCTGAGTATGAATAACACCCAGCTACAAAATTTAGCTCAATTTCTGTATATTTGACTGAGTTATAGACATTTTTGTATTTGCTAAGGTCACGAGCTGTGACGGTCATCTTGAATGGGGTTGACTCCAGAATGTAAGGAGTAGATGTACATCCAGTGATTACGTTCTGAGATTTTCATTAAAATCCGTCCACTTATTCATGAGATACTTTGCTAACAGATAAACGAACACAAACGAACAAGGGGAAAATTATTATCGCCGTCAGCAGCGGGCGATAATAAATGAACGCTGACGCATTATTTCTGATACTATTTAGTCCTAAAACGTTTTTGTTTTGATTGTAAAAGCATGTGCTACATTTTTACTGATGTTATCTTTGACATTGTTCTCCGTTCTAATGAGAAAAACTCCAAACACATTTTAGGTTTAGCAACAAACAAGGTGTCAGCTGTTCGCTAACACAACACCTCAGCTTGATGTGGCATCAGGGTTATTTGGCCGGTGTGATAGAACAACTGGTGGCGAGAATAACTGGTGGTGGCAGCTGGGAGGGGAAGATGTTTTTGTGGGTGTGGCTTTTTAGAACCCCTTTACCGAACCAGGAAATAAACAATGCGAGTTCAACTTAAAGAACTACAAATCTTTGCAAAATACGATCTGATTCCGTAAGTTATCCATAAAGAGCTCATGAATAACTCACTAGAAAGACGTTTAATTCCTTTAATATTGTATGTAGCTTCTTTTAAATAATATTGGCAAAACCGCTGACACAGAGCTTGTAAATTACGCAGAACCTGTACTGGTTTTATGTGCTGTTTGCGAGTTACAAAATCACCGAAGGAAGATCGAAATAGAGCTGAAGATGCCATAAAACAGATCCCAAAGCACTACTTAACCCCTGAAAGCCAATATAAATGTTGAACCATGGCAAATAAAAAAAAAGGTTTTAGAAGAACGACTGGGTTTTTTATTTCTCATATCTCCGTCATATGATATATTTAAATTACATACTGACTGAAACAATAGCAAGAAAAAATCAAGTTTTTTTTCAAACCACTGTTTATGTCATTTGTTACAGTTCACCATACAGGATGGAGTTTTGAAGTCTCTCAGAAGACTAAAAAAACTACTTTTGGAGAGGCTTTACTTTGTGTCGGTGTCAGAATGAAAAAGTTAAGGAACAGTCAGAAATTTAATAACAAGAAAATGGTGACGGAAAAGAACCTCAACTCCAAATTTTAAAACTCTGAAAATTAAAGTGGGAATAGTTTGAAGAAAGGACAAGAAGCTTAAACTGCTCTGTTCACAGTTAGTGATATGTCGGGATACCTTGGCTGATTAAACGTGTTTCCACAGGATTATGTGAAAAGAATTTCCTTAAAACCAAAGTTCCTAACTCATTTACAGCAGGCATTGCTACCGCAGGTTTTTGCGCCAGTTTCATCTTCACCTATTGATTTTTTCTCGTCCTTTTACTTCAAACAGTTCGTCTTTATTATTTTCATCAAGTGGCCCTAATACTCCGTCGTAAGGGACAGCCCGTATATACCCTTTTACATCCAAATTGCGTTGAAATGTTCTCGTAACTGTTTCAGACTGACTGTCACCAGTTGATCTAACACTGTTCTCAAAAGCATCAACAGCTGTGGGTTAATATCGAACTGATAACAGGCAGGGATGGTGTGAGTCACTGCTATGATAGTCCAGTGGTCAAGGCTGTAACAATTCTACTGGTAGTTGACGCTGACACCAGTTCAAATCTAGGTAATATTTTTTTAGGCGTTTATTTTATGGAAAAGAAAAATACTTGCCGTCAGCGTTTGACATATTTAATAGCTTTGCCAGTGATGGTTATACGTTATTCGCATGTTTTCTGATACAGTTATTCCGTTAACAATGTAGGTGCAGATTGATGTAGAGTACACAGCCAACTCAAATTAATTCCGTTTTTTTTATTGATATACCGCCAATTCACAACTAAACAAAATGCATAGAGTCATTGACTTGCAGTAATCCCTCATTGAGCATGCATTTAATGACAGCTGAGAAAAAAACTCCCTTTTAACAGGAAGAAACCTCCAGCTGAACCTGGCTCAGAGGCAGCACCCATTTGCCACGGCCAACTAGGGGTTAAAGACGTAACATGCACAGAAAAAAAAGAAACTCAATGCACTCTGTAGTCCACAGGTGTTCTTAACAAGATGCTTAAAAAGCGGTATGTCTTGAATAATACATGGATTTGCTTTTAGTTAACATTACTGCTATAGCTGCATGCCAGCAGTTTGATTCTTGTATGCTTATATATGAAGGAGATGTGTCACAAGTCAATCTGGTCGTGTGAACGACTCTGTTCTTTGTGCAAGATTCTTTGCTCTGAATGCTTTTCTGTGAATATCAATTCTTTGCCACGTCATTGTAGCCCGCGAAAACAGAAATTTATTCGCCAGATATGTCCGATTAACTTTTTGAGAACAGTTTTCTTACGTTAGCAACATTTTCATCAGGCATCGACACAGCCACCTACGCTTTAGAAACATTTGCGGTGCGCATAGGTTTCAACCAGTTATTCTCGCCACCAGTCGTTCTATCACACCCGCACCGTTATATTTCTGGGGTTTATTAATGATTAACGCTGTTAAGAGTCGCTCCAACCTCCATTACATATTAATTCTTTAAAAACAGAAAAAGAAAAACAAGACTTGCTGTAGTAAACCAAGCAGAAAAAATAAAGAGACTATGACAATATTGTTGTTTGGGTTCTTGCTAACATGCCGAAATCAAGGCAAGAAGATTTTTGTCTGAACGATAGCTGGATATGATCTTGTAAACAATTAACAGCAACAGTATATTTCGTCTCAGGTTGAGTATAATTTAAGCTAGCGCTACAGTTGCATAATTACTGATGTAGAGGTAATGTTAGTAAAAACAATAAACTAATTAAAGAAAAAATGCAACCTGTACGATCTGTCATGGCACTCGTCTGTTTTGATGACAACACGACCGTCTGTATTTACTTCCTGTTTATGACGTCAGTTGCTAGTCCTCCTGGGAGGTGTAGTTTATAATGGAGAGAACCAGGACGCGCTCACCTCGAAAAACCATTTAGAATAGATAGATAGATAGATAGACGGACGGATGGACAGACAGACATGTGGGATTTATGACATCATTTAATGACATGGGAAAACATAAAAATCTGCAGTGCCACAAAGACCACACCCTCTACCAAAAAGTCCCAGTTGCTTTCTGTTATCTGACACAGCTTCAAGTTGATATGATTAAGAACAACAAAATAGAACTTCCTTTAATAAAACTTATTGGTTGAGAGGACATGAAAGAGACACAGACAAACACAGAGAAAAACAGAGGATATAAAGTTATGGCAGTAATAATTGTAAATACATAGAGAGCGGAGAGAGTAAAGACAGCAGCAGAATGAGAAAATGCGGTTAACCAACCCTAACTGTAGGATTTATCAAAAAGGAAAATCTTAAGGCTAGTCTTAAAAGTAGACTGAGTGTCAGCCTCACAAACAGAAACTGGAAGTTGGTTCCTTAAGATAGGAACCTGAGAACTGAAAGCTCTGTCTCCTGTTCTACTTTTAGAAACTCTGAGTAACTGGTAAAACAGTCCATATGTGTATTGCATCTTTTTAACTTCTCCATTCATGTCTTTTAACTTGACACTGCCAAGCAGGAAGGTCGCAAAATAACCTCCTTGCCAGGGGACTTTCTGGGTGGAGTTTGCGTGTTCTCCCTCTGCATGCATGTATTTTCCCCAAATACTCCAGTTTCCTCCCACAGACTAAAAAGCGCGTGTTTGTTATTTGGTAACTCTAGTTGCAAGTGTTCTGTGTTTCTGTGTGTCCCTGTGATGGACTTGCAACCTGCCTCTTATTCAGTGACTGCTGGAGATAGGCACCAGCTCCCCCGTGATCCAGAAAGGAGAAGCGGGTGAAGAAAATGGATGGATGGAATATATAAGACAAGGACTATCTCCAAAATTTTTAACTTAACCTCAAATCAACTGCTAGATGGTTGAAACTTAGTTGAAACAGTTGGGTATTTCACCAGGTCAATGACCCCAAACAGGCAACAAGAGTTGTATGAGATTAGAGAAAACAGGCTACCATTGTCGGGATTTGGTTGTTTTTTTTTTAGTTTGTTGTTTTTGTTTCCGTTGGTGTTATTATTTATTTTATTCTGTTATCTTGTTAGTTTGGTTTGAGTTCCTTCTGCCTTTGTCTCGTGTGTCTGTGTTTGTTTCCTGTCACCACTCATGCCTCCTCAGTCACTCACTTATCTGTTTATTTGCCACGCCCATCTCCACTTGTCGGCTATTATTATCATTCACCTGTTCCCACTTACCTCATCATCCTCTGTGCTTTTTTACCCTGTCAATTCCCCCACCACGCTGTCGGATCATTGTTTCTTTCATGCTAGTCCTGTGTTCTTCCATGTCTCTGGTTTTAGTTTTGTTCTTGTTCTGCTGCCCCGTCCACTTCTTGTTTTCGTTTAAATAAATCAGTTTTTTTTCTTTAGTTCAGAGTAATGAGTCTGCTTTCTGGGTTCGCCTCCGTCATGATAAACATTAGGCTTCTGGAATAGTTTTCTCAAAGCATCACCCTCAACTCAATTGAACATTCATGGACTACACTTATAAGTCTGTGCAGAAACCAAATGCACAGACAAATATCCAGCCAGGATGATGCCAGAAGCTTGTTTATGGATACCAAAAGTCTGTGGTCGAGCTGCAACTTGCTGAGGGACATTAAACTAAATATTAGTATAATATATGTGTATGTGTATATATTTGAGCCTGTATTATTATTTTAATCTTGTGTGATTTAGAGAAAATTCATAATAAATTCAAATTAGGGTAGCCAATTTCTTGTTTTAAAAAATCATTGAGATTGTGTAATCATTCCACCCTGTGAACACTGAGTGCATTACTGAATTACTGAGTTATTACAGATAAAAGAAGCATAACACCAGATAAAAGTAGTAAGACGCTTACTAAAAGCTAGAAGTAGCAAAAAGATAGCTAAAAGTAAAAAAATGCTGACTAAAAACTAAAAGTAGCAAAAGGTTAACTAAAAGTTAAAAGTAACAGAACAGTAGCTAAATGCTAAAAGTAGCACAAGAAGAGAAAAAAAGCAAGTTTGCTAATGATATATGATATATAAATTGCTAAATACCATAAAGTATACCAAACTAGTTAGACTGCAAAAACTGTGTGGAATGCTGAATCTGTTTTGACACAAAACTCATTAAAAGCCCCAAATTAATGACATTCACATCCATGGTGAGTGAATGTAAACTTCTGACCACAACTGTACAAGTTTTTCAACACTCAATTCTTTTAGCTTTACTGGGGATAAATTAATCTCTTCTTTTTCTGTTCCCAACCTGGTTTCAAAACCTACATCAAGCAGATTTAGTGAATTGTCTCAAACTGAGCCTTCAGTTTCTCAGGGTCTTTGGAGAGCTGAATGTTGCATATGATACGTTTACATGGCTGATTTAACTTCCAGAGCCTCATTAGTTCGGCAAACTTCGTGTTTTCCCATAGAAACAAAACATGAAATAAATCCCCGCCAGTGACATCAAGCACTTCTACTTTTTCCTTGTTGATCAGAGTAAAGTTAAGAAACAGTCAATTTGAGTGCAATCTAAACTTTGACATCAGGCAGCAATCTGCATGTTCTTAAAAACTATTATCCCAAAACAAAATTGGGTTTTTTAAAGTTGAAGTTACAGCCTTCTGATTCATTAGTGGACAAAGGAGATCATCACAATCTTACTTAATTGCTTACAGGGCTCTGGCATTTTCAGTTTCCTCAGTCAGGAAAATGAAACTTTCCCCATCCTGCTTTTAGTTTCATTTATCACAGCAGCACATAAAAGCGAGCTGTGTGCTGCTGCTCTGTGGTGGAAACAAACAGAAGGGGATGAGTCTGCTGTTCACAAACTCCCAACAGTAAGTAGAAAATTTAAGATATTTGTAAAAAAAAAATTCTATATTGACTGTGCTCTTGTAAAGAAAGCAGCTTTAAAATGAACCTGAGCATTTTGTTGGGTACCACTAACTGAGCACATTCAGGTCAGATATTGAAATGAGTGAAGATGGAGGAAATGAGGTGTGCTGATGACTAGTATACCCCTCACTAATCTGATTTGTTCAGTGTGGTTGACTCTCGAGCCGGTGTGGGAAAATATTTTAGGAAGATCTGAAGGAGTCACACAGTCCATCATTAAAATGACCTTATGTGTATTGTGGCACGTACCACACTGTTTCTATTCAGCCTGTAGCATGTAGAGTCAAAGCTTTGGTACTTAAGGCTCTCTGGAGACTCAGGGTCATTTCTCTGCAGTCATGCTTAGGTCTGTGACAACTTACAGTACATTTCCTCTGACACAGGTGAGTTGAACTAGCATTCCTAGTCTTCATCAACAACAACATTTTTGTACTTTTATATTCTGTTAAGTGTTTTTTTAAGTAAAAAATGTTGGAGTTACATATGTATTTTGTCAAAATAGTGCCTGAACCTCCCTCAGTAAACTTAAAGTATGCTTGTGTTAGGTCTCCGTTTCCTCTTCCGGTATCAGTATCAACAGCAGAGTGAAGCGATCTAAACTGTGGGACTCTGTCCTCCAGATGATGCCCCACATGGCACTGTGCAAATTTGGTGAGTTCTAAATTTCTAAATTTATTTCAATGTTAAAACAATGGATGTGGCAGGTCAGTGTGAATTTTACCACTAAAACCCTTCTGTTTTAAAGCTAAGCATTAAAGAAAAGAAACTGAAAGGCAGTGGTTGGTCTTCTTACTTTGAACTGATCATAATTTATTTATTTATTTATTTATTTTACCCATCAGCTCCTCTGGTACTCGTGGGAGTTGTAGTTTTTGCTGCGAGTGGGCTCATTGGAGACCCTCTTTATGAGTGCCTCCAGGACACAGACTACAGCAAGCTCCTTGACATTGTGATGAAAGGTCTTCCTCCTACAAAGATGCCCCAGCATGTAGCAGTCATCGGTGGGGGCATGGCTGGTCTGACCGCTGCAAAAGTTTTAGAAGATGCCGGACACAAGGTGAGAAAAAAACAAAATGGTATTGGTGTGTTAATAAGTGCTGTACTTAAGGTGTGAACATTATGTGTTCCTATAAACAAGGTGACTGTAATAGAGGCCAGTAAGCGTATCGGAGGACGGGTGGAGACCTTCAGGAACAGAAAAGAAGGATGGTACGCAGAAGTGGGTGCCATGAGGATCCCAAGCTTTCATAAGTGAGTAGAGAAATGACTGGTCTAAAATGGCTGTGCTATTCATCAGCAATCTTGAGTGGGAGGGAAAATAAATTAAAAAGCTTCTAAGGCAGGGGTCTACAAACTGTGGCTCTGGGGCCACATACGGCTCTGTAGTCCCCCTCCAGTGGCTCTTTGTAGCTTTAACCAAAATTAACATGGAAATGAATAGTATTTATATTGATCATAAATACAATAATAAAAGGATAGGCAATTTTATGCAAGAATGTGAATAAAAACATCCAAGGCTAGATTATACTAATAATACAAGGAGAAAACCGTATCCATTAGTTTGTGCTAGAAGTTCGTTAGCCTGTTAGCTACTTCTTTAATTCCAGCTTCCAGTCATACAGTAGGATTTTTCCTTGAAAGTTTAAATATTTTTAATACATTTAAAGCACATTGCTGAGGGGAACATACAGACAGTGCAGTTTTGCACACATAAACTAGTATGAGTCACTGAAATTAAGCATTATACAAAAAAATGACCTAGTCATTGTGGTAACAATAACAATTCAAAAGGAAAGGCTTTGTCATTCATGAAAAGTTAATAAAAGTTGAAGCAAATGAAAGTTTGCCTTTATCACAAGACATTCAGTAAGTCACAATTATTTGTCCAACAAATTGTCCTAAATACATTCTAACAGTTTATTAAAATGCAACTATATACTTTATTATTAAAATACAAAACCAATATCATTAATTTTTCACAATTAATTATATTTTTGACTTTCCACAGTTATATATATAGACAGGACTCCCATGAGCTCATATAGTTCATTGTTTAAATTTTATGAACAGGAGTTTGGTCTCTCTCTTTGTTCTAACATGTAAAACTGCGATAAATGTCAACAATTTATTACAGATCTTTAATTTTCTAATGTAGCAAGTGAAAGCCAGGGTTTCCCCCAGTGTATTATAAGCCTGGTGGGCCGCCAGGCTATGGTGACCCGGCCGCCAGGCTAAGCTCTGCTTGTTTATTCTAAATACGTCATTTTTTATACACGTTTTTTTCCATCTGCACTCCCAAATCTCTACCTTTATCTACCTCACCGCGCAAAGGTACACAGCAAATCCAGGAGGCCCAGATTAACACTGTCAGATTTGATTTCAACACTTTTAAAGTGTCTATATGGGTCCACACCAGAAAGTGTTAATTTAACTCTTTTTGGAGAGTTGGTACCTTAACTCTTATAAAGTGTCAAATATCAAATCTCCTGGAGTTAATAAT
>NC_051431.1:29353859-29368311 GCF_001649575.2 Kryptolebias marmoratus | reverse complement strand
GACTGAATGTTCACCGGCTCGATTATTTTCAATACTTATACTCCGCTAACATTCGGCATGCTAAGCTAAACATGCTAACACCGAGCCGTGTGGCGAACGTGGCGTCTTTCATACAGGTTGACTCAACTCAAAATAATAGTTATAAACCATCTCAGCAAAAAATAACTTACCGAGTGCAGTAAATAACTCCGACAGGTGGAAAGTAAATAGTCCTGAAATGACTTGGCTTCTGTCGCTTCGCTTCGGTGGGAATCTGTGATTCTGGGGCGGAGTCAGTGAATTAATTGATTCTATTTTAACACCTCCAGATTTGATAAGCAAACACTTTGTTTTAACACTGGATTTTAACTACTATTAATATACATCCCAGAGTTACATAAACAAAATGTGACTCTATAAGTGTAAAATTAACTCTGCTTTTGCACAAATTCTGCTAACACCAAAACATTTAACACTTTTGAATTTGTTGTGTACAACAGTGACGCAATCGTGCTGTCCCCGCCCCTGTGCAAAGGTCCCGTGTATGGCGTGATTTTTGTGCCACCAGGTTGAGCGCGTGAGCAGTTTGTCAGAGTTGAGCGATCTGTGCCCTCAAATCAGTGTCACTGCGCGCTCAACCTGGTGGCACAAAAATCACGCCATACATAGGCACCAAGTATAAACGCCTCCACCGCGTGCTCAGGTCCACGAACAGCGAACGGACCTGAGTTTGGGTTTTTTTGTAAATACCATTTTGGGGCTCCTAAAAGGCCATTTCCTTGTGGACACAAACTTGAAACAATAAACAAAAAACTTTTCCATATTCACAAAAAAAAAAATGTTCCCATATGGATAGAGCGCAAGTGCAATTGATATACAGTATTTGCCCTTTACAGAAGAAAACATCATTCATTCAGATAAATATTGATGCTAATAGTTCCATGTGCACTACAGCTCCTTGTAAGCCTTTGTTTAAATAAATGCTCTGAACAAGATTTTAAATGTTTTTAGAATTTATTCTCACAGACAACTGAGGGGTTGGGAATGCATAGCTACACCATCTTGGTGTTTTTAAATTGTTGTTGTCATGTGCTCAAGTGGAAAAAGGATTAAACAAATTCACATTTAAATAAAGATCAATGTCAAATGTAAATTCTCCATCATGCACAATATGTGTTTAATACAAAACATTTGCTTCACAGGATTCTGCTTTCCCTTATCTCCATATTACAAATTCCCCTGAACCACTTCATTCAAGATGACATCAACACCTACTATTTAGTAAATGGACTTCTGCACAAAACCTATTCTGTGGAAAACAACCCCAGTGTTCTGAACTACAGCTTGAATGACAAGGAGAGGGGAAAGTCAGCTGCTGAGCTCTTTAGTCAAACGCTCTGGAAGGTCTGTAATTATCCCCCACATTCAGAACTGTTGTTTTTGTTTATGCCATGAATATTTAGTTTGACACATTGGAATCTGTGCCCAGGTCAGAGATGACCTTAAGACACTCGGCTGTAGTGCCATGTTGGATAAATATGACTCCTACACAGTAAAGGTAAGAGTTTTGTCATTATTCTTAGAATGATAAATGATACAGAGACTATATCTTCAATCTGTGATCTGTCTGCTAACAGGAATATTTGGTGAAGGAAGGCAACCTGAGTCGTGGTGCTCAGAGGATGATTGGTGACATCTTGAATGAAAACAGCCTCTTCTACACATCTCTGATAGAGATGCTGTACATACAGTCTGACATCAACGACAACACAGAGTAAGGCTAAAGAAATGGCATTTTCTGAGAAAATGTACAATGATGAATCACTTTACTGAAATCTATTGTGCTGTGTAACCGAATTATTACCTCCACTAATGAGGATATGTTGTGGGTAGTATTGGTTGATTACTCTGTTTGCAAGATAACTTAAGAATTACTGAACAGATTTTGATTAAATTTTCAAGAAATGTTGGTGTTGTCACAAAAGACAAGTGATTAAATTTTGGTAGTGATTCAGATTACAATTCAGATCCTACAATTTTTTAATAACCCTATGATTTTACTGACGTTTGCTCTCTCTGAGTGCTTCTAGAGAAAACAAGGAGAACAGAAGCTAATCAACAAAATAGGAGCTAAAAGCTAAAATTAGTCAAACAGTAGCTAAAAATTAAGATTAGCTAACTGTAGCTAAAAGTTAGAAGTAGCAAAACTGTAGCAAAAAGTTAAAATTAGCAAAATTGTAGCAAAAATGACAAAACCTGTAGCTAAAAGCTAATATTATTCAAACAGTAGCTTAAAGCTAAGATTAGCAAAACTAATCTTTGCTTAAATTAACTAAACATAGCTAACAGCAAAAATGAGCAAAACGGGAGACAAATCTAAAATTAGCAAAACAATAGCTGACAGCTAAAATTGATCAAACAGTAGCTGGTTGTAAATCCATAGCTTAAAGGTAACTTTAGCAACACAGTAGGTAAAGCTAGCATTTGAAAAAAAAGGGGGGGGGGGGATTTAGTTGAAATCTAAAATGACCAAAACAGTAACTAAAAACTAAATATAGTAAAAGACATAACTAAATGAGGACAACAGTGAAAAAAAGCTAAAAGTGTCTAAACAGTAGCTAAAAACTAAAACTAGCAAGACAGTAGCTGAAAGCTAAAAGAAGCATAAGAAGACAATATTATGTAGCTAGTATCCTTAACTAGATTTCAAAGACAATGTTTTTAAAGGAAATGAAGATATCTCAGTGTATTTTTATAGGCACCTTTTAATAAATAAACTTAAATAATTCAAAGGTATTAAAGTTACAAAAATTGAATAACGGCACACTATTCCTGATCAACCTGAATATTTGGATATACGAATAGTTAAAGTTGCACAAAGTATGCAGGATGTTTTCACCACTTGGTTCATTTGAAAATTAGGAGCTTTGAAATGACAGGAAGTGACATTATGATGTCTTTCTGGGTCCATAGCAGAGAAATGTGCTCGTGTTTTGCAAAAAGTGTAAAGCTGACATTGTGCTTATGGTTGTGCAAATCTGAACTGGTGGGTTTTTTTTTCTAGTGTAACATTTTGCTAAGTGTAAATAAATATTTTAGTGTGTAATTAACTCTTTTTTCGTCTATGAAGAGGAGAAAATTTACATTTTACAGAACCCAAACTGTGAAAACAAAAACATTTAACTGATGACTGTAAAATATATTTATTTGATCCAAACCTATTTATGAAAATTTCATTGTGTAGTTCGGTTATGTATTGAAAAGTTTTACTAAGTGTGTTTTTTGCAGGTACTTTGAAGTGACAGATGGTTTTGACCACCTTCCCAGGGCTTTCTATCAAGCGTTAAATGCCACCATCCTACTCAACTCCAAAGTCAAGCTGATAAACCAAACAGGAAGTGGTAATGTGACGGTAACCTATGAGGACTGGCATAATTCAGGCTCCTTGATGAACTTAACCGTAGACTATGTCCTTGTTACTGCCACAGCCAAGGCCACCCTGTTTATTGACTTTCTGCCCCCTCTATCTGGGGACAAGATGGAGGCGCTGCGCTCTGTTCATTATGCCAGCTCCACAAAGGTGGTGCTCAGCTTCAAGGTGCGTTTCTGGGAAAAAGAAGGTATCAGAGGAGGGAAGAGCATCACAGATCGACCCTCTCGTTTCATCTACTACCCCAGCCACAGCTTCCCAGACACAGCTGCAGGGGCCCTCCTGGCGTCCTACACCTGCTCCGATGACTCCACCCTTTTCCATGGAATGAGTGAGGAGGACCTCATGGCTGTGGCTCTGGAGGACTTGGTGAAAATCCACGGGGAGCACATCAGGCCTCTGTGTACAGGGGGGTTGGTGAAGAAGTGGGGCTTGGACCCATACAGTCTTGGAGCGTTTGCCTTGTTCACTCCCTACCAGGGGCAGTACGCCAAAGAACTGTTCCAGAGCCAGGGACGGGTTCACTTTGCAGGGGAGCACACAGCAACCCCACACGGGTGGATTGAAACTGCCATAAAGTCTGCTCTCAGGGCAGCAAAAAACATCAACAACTTCACTCAGTAGTTTATTCATTTTTTCAGAGGTGCTAAATCATTCAACATTAAAACACCATTTTACTGTTGTACTCAAAATTCTTTGTCCCGTAGCTCAACAAACTAAAGCATTCAACATATACAAAAACATGTGGTTTGAACAGGAATAGTGTGCTATAACTTTTGGTAGAAGTATGCTATACATCCTAGACAAATTTAGCCAAAAAAAAAAAAATGTAAAAAATTAAACAGTGAAGACCAATAAGAATTGGGTGAAACATTTGAGAAAACCCAGTCTTCTCTGGAGCTCAGTATTTTAGACATAACTAACAGCAGAAACATCATTAAAAGTATAAACGGGTCACAGAAAGTTAGACTTTACGTGAATAAAGCGGCTTTTTGATATATTTTTATTCATACACAATCACAGTTTAAGTTTTATAATTTTTACAGACTTTCCCACAGAATGTTAAACTTACAGTTGATGTCACATACTCTAATTTTTGAAATGTCTAAAAAAAACTTTTTTTGCAAACTTTTCTTACTCATACGATTCTTTTAGGTACATGTACAATTTATACATCAAAACCCAGTGTGTTTCTCACTACTACATGATTTACAGTTTTCTCTCAGCTTCTCCCAGAATACAGAGATTACACCCCCAAGCTTCGATTGGCTTCAATTATATTTTAGCTCAAATATTTCTCTTCAAAATAGGAATTGACGGATGTTTTTAACTTGTCACATCTCCTACATAAAATACTGTTGAAACAGCCTGTTCGGGCTTTTTCTTTCTGACTTCCATTAAGGGCAGTCAGGGAGTAATAGGCAAGGGTGGGGTTACCATGGTTACCATAATGACCCACTGGCATCAGCTTTAACCTTTCTTGTGATGGATCTCATTGCTTGTCTTAAACAGTTAAAATGTAAGCGTTTTTTCTTAGTGTAGATTCCTACAGTTATGTAGGGATTTTTGGATAGCAGCTGCACTGACACCCTACAAACCTTTTTTGAAATTATGTAGGGTTTTTTGTTTACAAAATTTCACTCTTGTGAGGTTTGTCTGATATTATGATCATTGGCTCATTCTCCACTCTGGTGTGTTTTCTTTTGATATGGGAATATTATTTATCTGTGGGATCATTTCAGCACAACTCTGAATACTTCTAAGAGAAAAGACATGCTGTAAAATGTACTATTGTATTTTATTGATTCAAAGCCAACAATGCCCTTAATGTTTGTCATTGTTTTCCTCATTTCTGCCACTTTATATTCCAGAGACATTTTATCTCTTTTTTTAAATTGGAACTTAAAAAAATAAAACAATAAGGCACTACCTTTTAATGAAAGGGTTTTATTCAAACTGTATTTAGTACAAAATCAGTCTTGTAAATGTTTTCCAATTGTGAACCAATAAACGTATCAGGAACTCTTTTGCTTGTATAGTTTTTCTTTGTTATTATCCTTGCTGAAAGGCAAAGATGGACAATTCTGCTCTTGTCTGTGTGCATTCTGTCTGTGAGCAAACTATCTCACAAACTGCTGGATGAATTTCAATGAACCTTGCGGAAAGTACTTTTGGATGTATATCAACAACCCAATTCAAGAAGGTTGCTGCAGCCAGCTGTACTCCTTAAACACAAAAATGACTATAACTCAGTCAGTTTTACAAATATTACTCTGAAGTTTAGTAAGAAAGTAGCTGAGAGGGATGCCCAGCACATATTCTGAGTGCTAACAGATTGCACAAGATCACTGTTTTAACTATTTGAAGTCAACTCTGTCTGTTATCAAAATATTTCCTGAACCATTGGGCTGACATTAATGAAACTTTCTAAGTAATCATTAGAGCCATAGGATACATTAGTGATTAACCTTTGGATCCAATCCAACTCAAAATGGCCACTACTGCTAATTAGCATTAGCCAACAGAAAAATGGCTTGAACTCAACCAGTTTTAGATATATTGGCCTCAAATTTGGTTGAAATTGTTTCAGTTTTTAGATATTTTTTAATAGACTGGTGAACCTCTGCCCATCTTTACGTCTTAGGGCTTTAGCATCTCTAAAATGTTCTTTTTATACCCAGTCCTGCTTCTGAAATGTTACCAATTAACATTTCATTGCAAAATCCTCCTCCAGCTGTTTCTTTTTCATACTACTTACTTCTACAGTCTTTTATTGCCTCTTTCTGGTCTTTTTTTTTTTTTTAGATGTGTTACTGCCATCAAAGTCAAAAGGATCCTTTTTTTTTAAATGAAGTGAATTTCTAAGTTTCATCATTTCATATTTTTAAACTGTTCCATTTTGAAGAAAATATGAGTATATGAGAAATGCAAACCATTGTATTATGGTTTTGTTTTTTTTTTTTACACAACATCCCAACATTTTCTGATATGGAGTTGTACACCAGGTTTACAGATAACAGCTCTTATGAAATCACCCTAGGGTGTTTAAAGAGTTTCCGTCAAACTGTGTTTTCTTGGGTATTTTTCATAGATTCAACTGAAGAAATGGGAAGAAATTACATTTTTGTGACGGGATGCCGGGAACAAAGAGCCTAAAATCCAATTAAAGAATTAAGTGGATCAACAAACAAACAATCCTTATTGTTGAATCTGGCAGCTTGGAATCAAAGTATAAAGGAATGAGGGATGCCTTTAGACTTCATAGTGGACAATCAGCTGGTAACAAACTGTAGTTAATTATATCAGCAATTACTATTTAGCAGTAAAATACTATTAAATTATTTCAACCTAGGGAATAGATAAGCAGAAAATGAATGGATTGATTATTTAACACACATTAATGTCTTCTTCTCAGAAATACACTCAGGTAATTAGCTTTTGAAATAATGTGTCAGTTTTGCTAATTGTCATTTTTTTAAGTAGCTATGCTAAAAATGAGCTTTTTGAGTACCAAAATATACAGTTTATAAATGATGACTCACAAAAAATCTGAACAATTTTTAAAGATTTTAATACTTTCTAAGGACTTCTTTCAGAACATTTGATTCTGTGGTTTTTCCCTGACTTCTCATGATCAGCAAAGACCTCCCACTGGGCAACATACAGTCTACTCATACTCCCTTAGACTTTAAAACTCCCATCCAGAAACACAGCTTTTTTTCACAATTATCCAAAATCTCTATCAGACAAAGCACACAGTCCTCCTTTCCCAACAATCAGATGGATTTAAAAAAAAAACTATTTCTGTTGAAGCTCAGTCCCCTTGAGGTCCTTCATCAATGGGCTCCTTTTTGCACCATCTGGGTGAAGCGGTTGGTGATGCTCAGGGTCGTATCAATGAATCTCTCCACACAGTTCACCAGGCACGTCTCTGTCCGGTAGTCCAGCTTGGAGCCTGGACTGTCCACACACTTGTCCCAGCAAACATCAGTGAAGTTGTGCACCTGGAACACACATCAAAAGCTGGTAAACAGGTGCAGCAGAGATCAACATGCTGCCTTCAATCAGCCCGATCTGTCACACACTTTAAGATGCTTGGAGACAAGAAGGGACAAAATCCCACCTGGAATGATTCATCAATCCTCATGAAATTAAATTAGCTGGGCCACACAAAGTCTTAATATTTTCCGTTTATTCTAACTGTATGAAATAAATGTAAACATCTCTTCATTCTTAATTGCCATTCTCAAACCAGACCATCTATTTTTTGTTGTATCAGTTAGGTTCTCGTGAAAGTGTCCACAGATGATGAAACCCCTCAGGTGTCCAGTTTTCAGAGAGTCCTGTCACCAGAGGAGATAGGCTGCAGACATGTGGCCTGACCGCCGCAAACCGTCATGGGAAACATGCAGGTCTTTAGATCCAAACGAACCTGTGCCTGAAACTGCGCCTTCTGCTGCTCTATCGCGATCATCTTCTGGAGCTCCGTCGCTTCGGCTTTCTCCGATGTGCTGAGTTGGTCGAAGTTGTCCATTTGTCTCCGACTGAACAGCCACAAATTGACCGCAAGAAGCCGGTAACAGGCGGCCCGAGTGTCCTTCACCAATCACTGCGAGGAAGCGCTGCGGCGGCGGCACGAAGTGCGCTGATCTACAAGTCATAGGGATGCGCCTCAAACACTGGCGAGTTGCGTCCGTCTACGTTACAAATCAGCACACTGAGCGTGACGCGAGACGTTACGTTTAAAAACATAATCTATGTCTGAAAGATGGCTTCACTCGAAGCTTGAGTGAAGGAAAATATTATCCAAACGATCAGATGCAGGCGATGGATGCCATGACTTTTGGGTTTTGTAACTATTATACTTTTAAAAAGATTCACCTTTATTTACATTTTCCCCATAGAAACACAATGAGGTCTTTTCAATTCCTTTAAAAATATTGCTCTCTTTGAAACTTGCTTTGCAGTGGCAGGCGTCGCATTTCACACTTAGGCCTTCAGTGATGTCCAACTTAGTCAATAAGTACCTTTCATTATGCCAGCATTTATAACACCAGGACTGGAGAGTAGTTAAAAACACACTTAAGCACTACTAGGCATTGCATCACCTCAGTTGTGTAAGAAAATGGGCTATTATCTGGCGCATTTTAAAAATCAACAAACCCGCATCAGCAGTTAAAACATATCTGGTATGCTACTGTCAAAACTAAATAAAATAGAATAAAATAAATATAATGTTTGCACTCACCAAAACGACTGTGTCCCCCAGAACACTTATTTCAACACAAAATCCATTCTCCTTTCTTTCCTCAAAAAGACCTCAATGACTTGGTTGTACAGTTTGTCTGTGTGTTTCAGTTCCAACAATAAATCCATGAAGGCCAATGCTGAAAGCCGCGTCTGTCCAGTTGTCTTTCTTGCGTATGTTTTAATTCGCTTTAAGGCTGAGAATAAGCGCTCAACAGAAGCAGTGGACACAGGGATTGTCACAGCCAAACAAGCCAGTGCGTAAAGCTGTCTCATACTCTCACTCAGTTCTTTGATCCTAAGAAAATCAAGGAGATCCACTGGACTTTTCCCCTCAAAATCAGTCATGGCATACGTTACAGTGAGTTCTGTTTTTAGTCGGGGCAAGTCGAACAGTGCGCTGTGACTTTGTGTTAAGCTGGAAAAGGCTGTTTGTGGAAACTTTTGTCCAGACGTATGTCTGGAAGTGCTGAGGGTCGAGAAGGGAGAGAAACAATTTTTCAAATTTATTTGATTCTTATTTGAAGTGTTTACTGTTGATAGAAGGTCATTCCTTCTAAATTCAATAATAACATTTTGTACAGAATTTTTCCTTTTAGCAGAAAATATTGTGCCCTAAGACCAGTTCACCCCTGCAGAATCACTGCTTACCGACTGTTTACAATAAACTACACCAGTGGTTCTCAAATTTTCTCTCAAAATAATCCCAGAGTCATTCCAGGCACCTGGAACCCATGTCAAACCCTCACAAGATTTAGTTTCTATAGGACAGAAAGTGCAAGAAATGCGTGACAACTTTATAAAGGCTGTGGAAACCTCTGAAACCAATTTGTGCTTGATTGGAGATTAAAAAAAAAGAATAAACTGCAATCAAATTAAGACATTATTAAGACACTTTGTGACTAAATTGCACCAAAAAGCATTTGAATGTGAGTAATGTCATGCGAATATTGGAATTTATTTGCAGTTGTGTGTGTACGCAAACATGTCATAAACCAACTGAGTGTGTTTCCAAGTGACGGTTTGCATTGTTTCTCGCAATTTTGCGTCTCCAACTATTCTCTAACAGTCACAGCTCAGTAAAGCCTTGATTCTTCTTCTGTCCAAATACAAATCTAAATTAGGGAATTTAGGGAAAATTAGGGAAAGTGGGAATTAATCAAAGTTCCTCACTGTTTTGCACTTTTTGTTGCTCGCAGATTCAATAGAGACTTCACTGACAATGCTTAAATAGCCACTAGCACATTGGTATTAGCATTTATTACAGTTTCCACATAGGTCCTCAAGATATTCTTCACTGCACTTTTCTTTTGAATGATTTCCGACTGGAGCCAAGTTTGTAATTTTCTTGCAAATTTTTCTCTATGTTTGCTTTTTAACTTTACATCACAGTTCAGTTACAGTATGGTGGCTAATTATCTGATCTAACTTGTATAAAGACGATACATAAATTTCTTCAGTGGTACATTTTGAGCCTCTGTTTGAGAACCACTGAACACCCCGGCAGACATTATTTGAACCATAGACACAGACATCTTTGTGTCTATGATTTGAACTACAGATCATCTTCTTGAATATTTAACATCTTTGTAGCACTGACGACAGTACAACTACTTCCGGGTAATGGCGATGACCTTGCGGGATTGATCAACATGGCTGCCATCGTCAGGCTGAGTTCTGTGTGTCGCAGAGGAGTAAAACGTGAGAACTGCTCTTTTTCTGAACATGTGTGCTCATGAAAGCGCAGCAGACTGTTAGAAAAACTGTGAAAGAGAAGGAAGTTGGAGCACGGGCGGTGTTACCGGGAAATAAAGACCGTCTTCTGTTTACAAATCCAGGCTTTAGGTGAAGAGAAACAAGTAGGAGGGTGTATGTGAAGTAACTACAGTTATTATTATATTAAATGTTAAGTAGAAGTTAGTTAACATATCGGTCCGCACAGAAAGTTTAAAATATTATGTTGTAAAAGGAGGAAAAAAAACTTTCACAGTGAAGACATGACCTTTATATCAGAGATCTCCAATCCTGGTCCTCGAGAGCCAGTATCCTGCATATGTTACTTGTTTCTCTGTTTCAACACACCTGGTTTGGATCAATGGGTAATTAACAGACTTCTGCAGAACACGAAGAGGTCATTTAACCACTGAATCAGGTGTGTTGGAGCAGGGAAAGAAGTAACACATGCAGGATAGTGGCCCTCGAGGACCAGGATTGGAGACCCCTGCTTTACATAATGACTCCCATTAAAGATGTAAATATGGTCGCGAATTAGCGAATGATTGATTTAGAAATAAGAGGGAACATCAGTACATATATCTTATTGCAATTACGTTTTAGTTTGGCATTGCTGATAGCTTGCACTTGAATTATCTTTGTAAAGATTTGTGTTAAGTCACTTCTTGAAACAGTCCTGACAAAAGGATGAAAATGTAGTTATATTTGTGTTAAAAGTGGAAAAGGCATTTCCATGAAACAGAGCAACATGATGAGGCACATAGGCATGTTTTAATTAGCTTTACACAGCAGTCACAGAAGAAAGGAGGATCTGTTTCCTCTATAGTTTTGAGTTTGAGACATGATCCAGTCGCGGTGAGTAGTACATTACACAGCTCTTTAGGTTTTCTGTACCAAAGCAGAAAAAAAAAAAACCACATGGTTTTTACCAAGTTGTAAAATTAGATAAATAAAACTTAAGATAAACAGTGTTCACTGTTTTCCCAATTATTTACCAAACAAAAAACCAAGATGCAGAAAAGTTGTGTGGAAAACTAACTTCATTCTTTCTGCTTTAATATAAGTTTGGGAAGTCAGCAGCAGCCAGGTGCTACTGATCAAATGTCGTGATTAACTGATTATCACCAGCGTCGATACTGCTGTAAAAGCAGTAGTTTAAGTCAGTTTGCTGCTCTGGAGCATACAGGTGTGTGTTAACACAATGCCAAGGTGGGAAAACATCAGCAATGACCTCAGCAACTGTTGATGCCCATCAATCTGGGAGGGGTCATTTTCAAACTGTTTGGAGTGCTGTATTGTGAAAGATAATTCACAAAAGACAAACAACTTCCAGCCCTCTAGTGAGTGAGTTCATTTGAAAGGTCAAACTGTATATTACTCTGACAATTTGTTTAAAGAATGAATAAATAAGTAACAGCAGTTCATCTCAGACTCTACACACTCAGCATGAGAAGTGTTACATTTTTTGACAGATAAAGACTGAAGAGGTATGACTTGTTTAGAAGGGTTGCCAGGTGAAAGCAACTTTTGCCTAAAGACAACATGGCAGCATGTTTATGCTGAGCTGCATCTGAACAAACCACAAGACTTCTGGAACGATGTCCTTCAGACAGATGACACCAAAGTAGACATCTTTACCCGTACGCAATGGTCCAGTTAAAGTCCAGTCGTCAACCTGGTTGAAATGCTGTGGTGGGACCTTCAGAGAGCTGAGCATAGAGGGACATGGTGTTTTAATAAACTAAAAGACCTCCTCCACAGTCTTATGAGAGACTGAATAAATCATACAGAGGGCCGAAGATGATTACTTCAATTAAATGTGACAACAAATGGTTCTACACATTGTTGAATTATGGGGTGGTCTTTATGTTTCCAGTCACTGCTTCGGTATTTTGGCTTAACGTTGGTTAAATGTGCTCCCATGGTATTGTTGATTTCAAGTTATATGAACATATTTAGGACATGAGGACCAAATCATTGCTTTTTTTCCTGTTATATCAAATTGAAGTACCAAAGGCAAATGAATGCTCCGTTTACAGTGACTGTAAAGCAACATCCTGTAAGACTGTAACATTGTTTAAGTTGTTCAGAGTTTAATGCAGGTAAACTTGTTTTGATTTTCAGCTTTTGTCGATAAAGATCAGGTTACAAACAGGTTTTCCTGTTTTCTCTCCCCAGCTCTGTTCTACCAAAGTTCCCTGCTGGCCAGACCAGTTGTTGTCCTCCACAAAGACCACGAGCAGCGCCACCCGTTGACGGCAAGGATTCATTCATCACAAGCTCTCTATGGTCAGTCTTGGAAAAAGAAAAGCCTCCTCCTGCACAGAGCATGAGAGGGCTTGTTTTTGTTGTTTGCTGATACTTCATCAAAACTCATCAAATCGTAGTTCCTAATATAACTCACGCATAGGAGCACCCACCATACAGGACTCCATTATCTGGTAAACCAGTATGAAATATTGTAACAAGTTCAGTCTAACACCTCTGACACGGTTTCATTTACAAGTTCATTTTTTGGTGTCAGTGTGGTGGCAGGTGTGGTTGAGCTGCAGATGTTTAGTTGGCAGGGAGCTCTTTTTTTTTTTTCCATTTTAGAGTGAAAGTAGGACGCTGTTGCTTTGATGGTGGTTTAGCTGATGTTAGGTCCTAGGGCACTGGATTTTCTGTTGCTTTTAGAAGATTGGCAGGTTATTTTGTATTTGTCCAATCCTAATATTTGGTAAAATTAGGCGGAAGACTGGTTTGTTTTCCTAAAAAAACAATGCTGATGAAAACATTTGTTAGCTGATTCAAAATGGGATCTAGTATACAATTTTCCAAAAAGTACATAAACTGTAACGAAAATATATTTTGAATCATTCAAAACTCATTTTTAGGTGGTAAATACAACAAAGATATGATTCCAGTGACAGCATTTTTATATTCTTTATTTTTATGGGCATGCTTATGAATTCTTTTGTGCCCACAATACATTAAGAAAGGACTAAAATAAAAACTGCAAGAGCAGTGTGAAATTGTACCTAACATCTTAACTAACAAGTCAGTAACATGAGTGGTTGAACAAAGAGTCCCAGACAGAGTGACGGAGAGACTGAGACTAAATAGACACCATTTCTGAGGTTAAAAATACTAAAAAATCTGCATAATCTATATTATCATTAAAGGATTTTTGGAATGTGTACACATATCTGAAAACCAGTATCAAATAGCTGTTTTTCAGCCTCGAGTGACAATGTCTTAAACATGAATGTATTCTGAAAATCCTAAGTGGCTTGGAAACACTCCTGAAAACTGGTCAGGGAATACAATTAGTCTCTTCATCCACAAATACTGGATTAAACTCTTAGCATGCAAAAAGTTTCAAGAATGTTCCTTCTCTGAACTGGAGAGAGGAACTAAATTATTTGAAATTAAAAACTTGACAACTGATTTGATGAAAGAAAGTTTCGTTTTTATTGAACCAGGAAGTTCCTTGATATTAACGTCTCTCTTTCTTTTTTTCCTCTTCCCCAAGGGAGTCAAGCTGGCACACCATTACCAAGTTACATGCTAAAAATAAAAAAAATTATCTAAACAAGATAAAACAAAACAGAATCACCATAATATAAGTATCAAGACCAGTTTAAGGATATCAGCTGCACTCTTCATTTACAGAAGACTTTATCAGAAATGTGAATTCTCCCAAAGAGATAAAAGCATTAATCTTTAGTTTAGTCTGAGGATTATTTCATGACTAAGGTTTAAAATCAGAGAACGTTGTTCTATCAGAAAAAAGAGAAGCCAACTTGGAGGTCCGCAACTCAGAACAGGTCTTTGAAAATATTTAGGCCCGAGCAGCGACAGCGCTGCGAAGGCCTATTGTATTTCGTGGAATTCCTAATATTCTTTTTCTTCTTATTATTATTAGGCCCGAGCAGCGACAGCGCTGCGAAGGCCTATTGTATTTCGTGGATTTCTTCATTATTATTTTTCCGCCACTTTACGCGGCTCTTTGGACGACTTCCCATATTCAAAAACTCACCAAACTTCACGAAAAGTTGTCCCCCGTGTGAAATCGCGTGA
>NC_051431.1:29349424-29352598 GCF_001649575.2 Kryptolebias marmoratus | reverse complement strand
CAGCCAGAACCCTCATTGCTCAAGGACCAGGACTTTGAAGTTCAAGGTCACAAGGTCAAAGGTCAAGGTCACAGCAGCCCTTGAACTCTAAGTCGGGATCCGTCTACAGTAGAAACTTCAAACTTCACAGCTGGACTCCCCGTGGGTCAAAGATCCTCCCTAAGAATTTCAAGGTCAAAGGTCAAATGTCCAGGTCACATGCAAACAGAGGCTTTTACTCTGAAACCGTGTAACTTAAGAAGTTCAGACTTCACAAGCAGAGTCCCCATGGGTCAGGGATTAGCCCTTTGGAGTTCAACGTCACAAGGTCAAAGTTCAAGGTCGCAACAGCACACGTGCTCTAACTCTGGAACCGTTCGACGTAGGAAGGTGAAACTTCACAACATGCCACAGGAGTCGTAATGATCCGGACTGAAGGCGATTTCGGACGTTTTCCCAGAGCGCCACCTAGTGGAGGGCGCGGGAAGTGCACGGGAAATGCGCGGAAAGTGCGCGACAGCGTAGAGGGCGATCGCCAGGGTTCCCACGGTCGCAATAGGCCGAAGCGGCGCTGAGCTGCGAGGGCCGTCCAACGCTGCTTGCAGCTTTAATAATATTTAGAAATAAAATTTTACACAATTAGGAGATGAGTTCACCCAGTAAAACTTTTTACATAAAAATGTACCAATGCTGTTCTCTCTTTAGGCTTACAGAAAGCAAAGAAACTAGATGATAAAGTACACAGTGATGTGTACTATACAAGGAATTTGATATGTAAAGCAGAGAACTATGATACACAAAATCGAAACAACAGAGTGCAGAGGAAGCAGCATGCATATAAATAATGTTATCATACACAAGAACATTTAAAAATGTAGCCTAAATGTAGCCTATCTTCCGTATAGATAAATTAAAACGGGTCCTATTTTGACTTTTAAAAAGCCTAATCTGATCTTTAGCTTTTTTACTAAATGCTTAATATGAAACTTTTAAAATAAAGAATATCATTCAGCCAAATACCCAGATATCTGTAGGATGATAGTCTCTCCTAGGGTAGAAAGGCCAATGTTATCTGGGTCTGGGGAAAAAACAAAACAAAACATGAATTTGGCTTGATTTGCAAAACACCAGCTTTAAGCGTCAGTGTTGACTGCAGCGGCTGAAAGGCAGTTTGAAGGTCCTCAACAGCCTGGCTCAAAATGGAGCAAACTGAATACATCTTGGCATCATCTGCATAAAGGTGCACTGTAGCATCTTAATAGAAAATTAAACAGGGCTTAAAATTGAGCCTTGGGGAGCACCAATAAGAAACTAAAAGAATAAGAGAGGAGGACTGGCACAGAACCAGTTTGATGTATTTGACTGAAGGAAGTCCAGCTCTGTGGATGAGCAGGGACTCAGTTGGTAAATTAGACCTACTCTGACTCTGTTGGCTCAGTGTGACTGAGCAGAGATGATCTTAACAGCATGGTCTTCTCTTTGGTGTTAATATGTGCTCAAGAAGGACATGTCTTTTCTTTAAAGCTCAAAACTGGAAACACCTTAGTTACAATGTTAATGCCTCCTTTCCCCAGCCAGGTGGAGCGAGTCATTTCCAAATGCTCCAGCGTTCTGTAGCACACCTTCTTATCTTTGTCTTTCTTCACAGCGGGTTCGGATTCTAAAGCTGCCTCACTGCACTGGACAGCAGAACGAGTACTGAGTGTTGCGCTCCTTGCTATGGGCCCCATAGCGTATTTTTACCCTGGTCCTGTCATGGATTACTCCCTGGCTGCTGCTTTGACTCTGCATGGACACTGGTAAGACCAGCAAGCACAAATATTATTCATAGTATAGTCCTTATTCATCATGGGCACGTATGAGATTTGAACAGTATGATACCCGTGTGTAAAAATAGTAATTTTTTATGGTATTATCACATAAATTTAAGAACATGATTTATTTCCTTTTAATTAAGAAACAGGAATAAAATAGAATAATTTTGCCCAACTATACTCTGTACCTACTCTACTGTCACACTGAACACATTAAGATATTGACACATCTCTTATTTTTAACTCAAAGCTTTACAGCATGTACTTTCACTTCCTGTTCACTTTCCTGTTTCTCAGGAAAAAAGGCAATGAGAACCACTGGATTGATTGTGTGAATGCTTTCAAGCATTCGCACCATTGTTTTCCTGTTTCTCTTTATTATCTATTATCTATCTATTCTTCTTCTTTCCCTATTTCATACGTTTTTCGGTATCTCTTTCCGCAATTTTTCAGCTATTTCAACCGTTCATATATCAAAACGTTCAGCTCATTAACACCATTCCACCTATGACTTTTGGTATTGGTGCAATTTCGGCTGTTTCAGATATTTTGCTTTTTCAGACATTTTCTTCTCATTGAAAATGAATGGATTTGTGTTCAACTCTTTGAAATTCAGCTTTTTTCTTTCTGTTTGAGCATTTTTCTGCTAATGTTACTTCTGCTAATGCTAATTCAGCTATAGTTTCTGCTAATTCATCTATAGTTTTAGCTAATTAAGCTATAGCTTCAGCTAATTCAACTATGCTAATGCTAGTTCAGCTATAGTTTCAGCTAATTCAACTATGCTCATGCTAATTCAGCTATAGTATTAACTAATTCTGCTATTGTTTCAGCTAATTCAACTATGCTAATGCTAATTCAACTATTGTTTCAACTAATTTAAGTATGCTAATGCTAATACAGATATAGTTTTAGTTAATTATAACCTGCTAATGCTAATTTTGGCTGTTTCTCACTCCTTAAAGTGTCTATATGCTTCCATTCAGTCATTTGTGGACATATTGAGCGGAAATTTGGTGTGGTAGCAGCTGAGACAGAGCTCCATCACTTGCTGAATGCAAAATTTAAAAATCAAGATGGCTGCCAATAGTGTTGGGCGATATAACGATACATATCGTGGTGAAGATAGAAAAGTGTCTATCGTTATATATCTTCTTCTATTGTTTCTATCGTCTCTGTCATAATTGTATCGATTATTAAATATAAATATAAATATTTCATAACGTAGGCTACGACGAATGTATTAGTGTTGTCACTTTGCATACATTCAGTTTATATAAGTGATAAATGATAAGAAAAAATAACTATTTTGCGAAGAACCTCCCTTTTGAGACATGACGCTGCTTTACGTGTGGGTTTGCGACATGCTTTACGGCAGCGG
>NC_051431.1:29343228-29349039 GCF_001649575.2 Kryptolebias marmoratus | reverse complement strand
GCCGAAGATAATGGAGTCTGTTGTCATTTGATACTGTTACGTCGTAACAGGTACATAAATATTACTGCACTAAAATGCAGCAGATCTCATTTGTGAAAGTTTAGTTAAATGTCACTTCGAAATAAAGTTTGAAAAAAGTAAGAAATTAGATTATTTTTTCATATTTTTCAGAGAATAACTGACAACGTACGTAATTGGGGTATATCGTGATATATATTGTTATTGTGATATAAAAGTATCCATATCGTGATATAGGATTTTTTCCATATCACCCAGCACTAGCTGCCAAAGCTCATGGGGTCTAAAATCAGACCAGAATTGTGCATGCTCTAACTTGGCAACCGTGTACCGTAGGAAGGTCAAACTTCACAGCTAGAACCCCCATGGGTCAGGGATCAGCCCTGTGGATTTCAAGGTCAAAGGTCAAGGTCATATGGTAAAGAAGGCTCTATCTCTGCAAACATGTACAGTAAGGCCAAACCTCACAGCTGGACACTTCATAGGTCAAGGATCAGCACTACGGTCTGTAAGGTCACAATGTTTTTTCAGGCTAATTTCAGCTTTTTCCTTTTTGGTTGTTTCTGCTTCTTTCAGCTTTGTTCTTCTTATTTTCAGCTTCTTTCAACTAATTTCAGCATTTTTGTCTAATTTCTGCTTCTTTCAGCTTTTCTTCTCGTTAAATGGCTTCTACGTTTCACTTTCTGCGTCTTCATTAAACTTCAATCTTTCAACTACTAATGGATAAAACTTCAGCTGTTCACATTCAGCTCAACAGTTCAGCACTTCTTCAGCAGCTTTCAGCCAAATCATTCAGCAAAAAAAGCATTCACACTGCATTTTCTTAGGAAATGCACTTTCTCTAGTTCCTTTTTTTCCTTCTATGCCTCAAATCAGAAATTGAATTGCCCTAAAAGTCTTACATCAATAAATGTTTGCTTTTGAATGACTCTCAGAGTTGATTCAGCATTATGATTTAACAACAGAAAACAATAATAAAGTACAGGCTTTAGTTGTCCTGAGAAATCCTTAAAGATCAATTCTCCATCACATGAGGTCGACTGCAAGCTTCAGCCCTCTGGGGCTTGACTGACACTTTCAGCCTCCCAGGTCAAGTGCACTCATTGTTGCTTGTGTGGACATTTGTCAGCAGATTATTTTACAGTTCAAGAAAGTTAATGAACCTTTCACAAACTTACCACCCAAGGTTTCCACTCAATACAAAACTGTCACTATTGAACTTGCTCTTTGCACCTCTTGGAATAAAGACAATTTTTATCATAAGGGTTCAGATAAGATGAGGTGGGGGGTTCCTACCAGAGCTGTCCGCCTTGGTGTGTTCTAGGTCTATTTGCATACTCGAAGGTGGTTTTGGATCAGTGTCATGAAGATGCACTGTCCCTTCAGTCAGAGTACAGACCAAAGTGTGTGGGAGGTATACATACCACAAAACCTCATCAGAAGTCTTGTTAAATTACAACGTAGAGCAAGAAGGTGTCTCAGGCTTGAATCTGAATGTTTTAATGTCCTGTGGCGACGTCATTTGAATCATGAGGAGGTGGGGAAATTTCCTCTGTTCAGCGGAGTCTTAATAGGGTTGTGGAGCTCTAAGGAATGTGGGGAAACCTGATGAATCAAGAAGACACTAAGCTGTGTGAATGAGGTCAGGAGAGGGAACAGACCAGATGCTTTAACTAAGTTCAACTAAGTTCTCAATGGGAAACTGTGGACCAAACTGAAGTTAGTAATCAGATTATGCTGCTCAGGATGGGAGATTCAACACAATCTGCTGGTTTCCTTAGATGTTTCAGTGCAGTGCCCTAAGATCACTGTTGTTGTGAATTGGCTCTATATGAATTATAAACTGAATTGAATTATCTTTGATGTTCAGCAAATAAATGAAACTATCAGCATTAGCAATGGACCCTTTACAAGTTACCCGTCTTGGTGTTATATGTGACTCGGTTTCTAATTTAGAAGACAAAAAAGAGAGCTTGTATCACCGCTGTTTGATATATTAAAAGACTAAAAAAGCACAAAGTTTGCAGAAGTATTTAGATAGCAAAATCCGTTTAGGAAAATAAACAGTCGGAGTGCTGATTCAGCGTTCACACTGATAGAAGTGAAACTCCCAGTGAGGCAAAGGTCTCCTGTTCTAGCCCTGATCTTTGTAAGAGCCTTCATGAAGAACTGAGAATTAGCAGGACTCTTTGAAATGTAATATTTTAGGGTTAGTGTTATTAGCCTGGCGGGTCACCAGGCTAAGCTCCACTTGTTTATTATAAATACGTCATTTTATACACTTTTTTTTTTTCCACCTGCACCCCCCAAACCAGCTACTTTTATCTACCTCACCGCGCGCGCCAACAGTGATGCAACAGTGATCGCGCTGTCCCCACGCGATGTCACGTCGTGCACCTCTTATAACTTGGCGCGGGCTGCGCTCGGTTCATGATGGACTATTTCAGTGCTCTAGCGTAGCTGGTTCGCCTGTATCAGCGCGGAGCCCAGCGTGACTCTAATGAGCCCTGAGGGTGAGCTGCCTTCAGCAACCACTGGAGTTAGCAAGTCGTCTGAGCCACAGCAATAAACATGGAATGAGCAGGTTTGACCAACAATGGTTAGTTGAGCTAAAATTCAGCAGGTGGCTTTACAAGACCGAATATGGTAGGCATGTTTTGTGCTTAGTGAAAATATTATCCTTGTTTACCAAAAGTCAAAGTCAAATTTATTTATATAGCACTTTTCAGCAACAGGGCAGTACAAAGTGCTGTACAACATGCAAACATAAAAATACAGTCATAAAACACACAACGATATCGAAAATATAGAGCTAAACATATCTAAAACATGAGACACTACATAAGACTAAGTAGTACTAAAGATAAACCAAAAATAAGTTGAGGAAAACCAAACTACGATATAACATAAACTAAACTAGAATTTAAAGACCTCAGCCGAACAGAAGCCATGAAAACACACACCCAATTTAAAGTTACATAAAAAATACAGAGTAAAACTTATCTAAAACAAGTCATACTAAAAATAAACTAAAAATAAAAATAAACTGAGGAAAACCAAACTAGGATATAATGAAAGTGAACATAAACTAAACTAGGATTTAAAAACCTCAGTTAATGAGACGTGATAAAAGCTGAATTATAGATACCAAAGGCTAACTAAGGGTACCAATGGCCAGCTAAGAGTTAAAAACATTTTAATAGTTTAATAAAAGGCCTACGTGGTAAAAACTAAGATAAGTAAAATAAAGGTACTGTAAGGCTAACTAAGAGTACCACAAGCCAGCTAAGAGATACATTTTAATAGAATCAAGATAAACAACTTAGATAAAACAGTAAATTAAAAAAAAGTAAATAAAATGAAATAACAGATAAGAGCAGTGTGGGTCAGCTTTAAGGAAAGGCAGCAGCGAATAGAAAAGTCTTCAGATTTGATTTAAAACAGCTAAGAGTTTCAGCAGACCTGCAGCTTACAGGGAGTTTGTTCCACATTTTAGTAGCATAAAAGCTGAAAGCTGCCTCTCCATGTTTAGTTCTGACCCTAGGAACAGAAAGCAGGCCAGTCCCTACTGACCTCAGGGCTCTGGGAGGTTCATAGCAGACCAGCATATCAGAAATGTATTTTAATCCTAAACTGTTCAGTGCTTTGTAGACCAATAATAGTATTTTAAAATCAATTCTTTGACAGACGGGTAGCCAGTGCAGAGATCTAAGAACTGGAGTTAATTGATCCCTTTTCTTGGTTCTTGTGAGGACTCGAGCAACAGCATTCTGAATTAACTGCAGCCGCCTGATTAACTTTTTGGGAAGACCTGTGAGCACAGCATTACAGTAGTCTAATCTACTAAAAATAAATGCATGGATAAGATTTTCTAAGTCCTGCTGAGACATTAGTTCTTTGATCCTCGATATATTCTTTAGGTGATAATAGGCTGACTTCAGAACTATTTTTATGTGCCTGTTAAAATTCAGGTCTGAGTCCATAACTGCTCCCAGATTTCTGACTTGGTTACTAGTTTTTAGCATCACTGATTGAAGCAGAGTGCTAACTTTTAGTCTGTCATCCTTGGCTCCAAAAACTATTATTTCAGTTTTGTCTTTGTTTAACTGAAGAAAATTTCGGCACATCCAGTCATTTATTTGGTCAATACATCTGGTCAGCGCTTGAATTGGACTATATTCTCCTGGCAATATGGTTATATAAATTTGCGTGTCATCCGCATAATTATGATAACATATTTTATTGTTCGTTATTATCTTAGCCAGTGGGTGCATATAGATATTGAACAGCAGGGGGCCCAGAATGGAGCCTTGGGGAACCCTGCAGGTCATTTTTGTTTGCTCAGATTTGTGGTCACCTATAGACACAAAAAAGTCCTTGTCTTTTAAATAGGACTCAAACCAATTTTAGCACCGTGCCAGAGAGTCCCACCCATTTCTTCAGCCTGTCTAGTAATATGATATGGTCAACCGTATCAAATGCAGCGCTGAGATCCAGTAATACTAGGACTGTAATCTTACTGTCATCTGTATTTATCCGAATATGGTTGCAGATTTTAACAAGAATGGTCTCAGTGCTATGATGTGGTCGAAAACCAGACTGAAAGACATCAAAACAGTTGTTTAGTGTCAAGAAGTGATGAAGTTGTAGGAAGACAGCTTTTTCAATGATTTTACTCAAAAAGGGAAGGTTTGATATAGGCCTGTAGTTACTTAATAGTGAGATGTCAAGGTTGTTCTTTTTTAACAGTGGCTTAATGACGGCCGTTTTTAGGGCCTGTGGGAAAACACCTGAGAGCAGAGACATATTTACAATCTGTAGAAGTTCCGTGGCCAAAGAATTTGAGACATTTTTGAAAAACTTTGTCGGCAGAGTGTCAAGGCAACAGGTGGTGGATTTCAGATGGTGTATAATATCATCCAGGATTTTATAGTTTATGGGGTAAAATTGTGTCATGGTATTGGAGTCAGGATTAGGTGGACACAGCGATAGCACACATCCTGTACTTGACATAGAGGAATTTACTGATTGTCTAATTTTCTGAATTTTTTCTACGAAGAAATAAGCGAACTCATTACAGGCACTGTTAGAAAGACATTCAGGTGGTGCTGATACAGGGGGGTTTGTTAGTCTATCAACAGTGGCCACCAAGTTTTGTGCATTATTGCCATTTTTAGCAATGATGTCAGAAAAGAATGATTGCCTCGCATTTTTTAGTTTCAAGTTGTAGGTACTCAATCTGTCTTTATAGATTTCATAATGAACCTGCAGTTTTGTTTACCGCCACCTGCGTTCAGCTTTCCGGCACTCTCTTCTTTCTGCTCTAACCAGTGTAGCATTTCTCCACGGGGATTTCCTTTTAGCATTAACAATTTTTACCTTGATGGGAGCAATGGCATCAATGATATGTGTAGTTTTGCCCATGAAATTATCTACAAGCTCATTGACTGAAAGCCAATATGGGGATGGTGCAGATAGAAAAGCTTGGGCAAATATTTTAGTATTTTCACTGATGTACTGTTTTTTAATGACTTCTGCCTGGACATCTTTGTTAATAGCAATAGTACTCGCAAAGAAAACACAGGAATGATCAGAAAGAGCAACATCTGTCACCTTAACCTTAGAAATGTTCAGGCCTTTGGAAATAACTAAATCCAAAGTATGCCCTCTGTTGTGTGTAGGCTCTGTGATATGCTGAGTTAATCCAAAATTGTCAAGGATACAACACAGTTCTTTGGTCTCTCTGTCATGAGGGTTGTCAAAATGAATATTAAAATCCCCAGCAATGACTAT
>NC_051431.1:29327488-29343000 GCF_001649575.2 Kryptolebias marmoratus | reverse complement strand
AGCTGCACTGCTATTGTGATTTAACCAGGTTTCTGTTAAAAACATAAAATCCAGCTTGTGCTGTGTAATAAAATCATTGATCAGCAATGTTTTTCCTGCCAAAGACCTGACATTCAGTAAAGCTAAATTTAGTGTGTTAAAAATGTTATTTGCCCAATTTGTATTTTTATTTGGACTTAGTTGAGACTGATGTGGAATGAGCACTAAATTTGATAGATTTACATATCTCTGTAAATTTCCTAGTCTTTTTCTGTTACCTGTCAAAACTGGAATTGTAACGGTTACTTGTAAGTTGGGCCTACCTTTTATCGTTTCTTGGTATCAATAATAACATAAAAACTATTGTTTTTTTGTTTTTTTTATTTTGTTCAGAACATAATTCTTCTTGTAGTGGATTGAAGATATTATAGTCCGCTGCCGTGAAGGGCAGACAGTCATTTAATTGTCTGTCTGCGTTTTAGCAAAATATCTCATGAACCACTGGGTGAATTTCAACAAGACCTTCATGAAGTAATCAATGATTTTTTTAACAATAACTTATTATGTTTTGGAGTCGACCTGACTCAAATTGTCTGCCACAGCTAATCAGCCTTAGAAACCAAGAAAACTGTTCTGAGTCAATTTGACGGATACTGAGCTAAACGATGATGTGTCAGTGTGTTACTGAGTCCTCTCCATCACTGTGATATGTTAAAAACTCTGGCATGCCAGGCAGAAGGTAAAATGCAGTGCTTCATGGGATGCTGGATTGATTCTTTTCTGTATTTCCTCTTTGTTTGCATGAAAACTAATCTGCAACTAAAGCCTGATAGATTTATTACAGCTTGGGGGCAGGTGGAGGAGGGAGGGGGGGGGGGTTGGACTTTTTTGGAAATAATTTCTGAGATCCTGCTGCTCAGTAAGAAACGATCAGACACTTGATGGTTGAGAGTTGTAGGGAGTTATTGTTTCCAGATGTTTTCAGTAGGTACAAAGAAACAAACCAAGCTGCAGATTTTGGATTCATACAGCAGCTGCTGGTTTGTTTCAGACATTTGGTGCTCCACAGGTCCAGTCATAATTTTAAAAGACAAACTACACTCCTGGACTGTGTAGGAATTTGACAGCTGATCATTTGGAAACTTTAGTCTCTTGGATTTAGTCTCTTTTTAGCGTATTGTTTGGATCTTAGGTGGCTTATTCTTGTGCTGCTCAGGTTCTTAAATCAAATTTTATGTTGTACTGATACAAAACCAGGTGTGCTGTACGAATTACCCTTCAGCTCTGCTATCTGGAACCAGTATTTATTCATTTAAAAAGAGCTGCTTTTCTTTTTATAGTCAAAAAATGGATTGATTTTCTTCTTTGAATAGAAAACTAAAATTAACAGGAACTAATTAATGACCCTTTTTTGTCATATTTCAACACCAGAAATCGTCAGGAAGGCAAGAGCACAACAAAATAAAAACTAAACTCCCTGCTGTCTGTGTGTGAGGGAAGCTCTGCTCTGAAACATACTATCAGCACTGACACACATGGAGCAAAAACATAACTTTTTAAAAGAATCTGTCTCAGGAAAGACGCCACAGAACGACCTGAAGTCAGCTTCTGTTCAGCAGTTCGATAAAGGGCTTTTTCATAGAAGTTTGGGGTTTGCTCATTAGATCAACTCTGGTTCAAAATCTTAAACACTTTACTTGTCAAACCTGGTCGAAATGATTGTACACTGAATACAAATTTGTGAATACATATTTTGTGATTTATGAAAGCAAGATTTTCCCTAAACAAATGTCAAAAATGATATGAAATGCTGAAGTACCAGATCAGAACCTCATGCAGGCCTGGGGTCCCTCCTGAGACGGTTTCCTCTTTAATGATGTTCATCACGTTCTCCCTTTAATCACAGCTGATGGTTGTGAACAGATCTTAAACTACTTTCCTCCAACACTGACAAGTTTTTTTTTTCTTTTTTAATGAATCTTTGCGGCACCTTGTTCTTGTTGACGAGTTTTGGTGTTAAAATACGAAAAAAAAAGTTCTTTAATTCGATTCTAAATGCCACTAATGTCGTTGTTTTCTAAAGATAAAGGAAATTAAACATTTTTACATGTTAAATAAACACTCGTTTTTTGTTTTCACTGCTCTTTCCTGAAGGAAAAGTTCAACTACCAAAACACTGAGTTTGTTTCAAAGTGTGCAAGAACCGACTGATTTTTTGGAATTATGGTCCTGTTTTGCTTTGTTCACGTTTCTCAACTGTGATCATGTTTTGTCTTTCAGGGGCATTGGCCAGGTGCTAACAGACTATGTTCACGGGGACACAAAGATCAAGATTGCCAATGCAGGCCTCTTTCTCCTGTCCACGGTCACCTTTGCCGGTCTTTGTTACTTCAACTACAACGACGTGGGCATCTGCAAAGCTGTTGCTCTGCTCTGGAGCAAATAAAAGAGATAACGGACCAGGAAGCACCAGAAAACCTAAAACTTTGGTGGGAAAATCTTGTCTAGGTTGACTGTAAAAATTCAAGGTGTATTTTCTAAAATCCTATATCATTTTGCCATTATTTCATCGATGTAAGCATAGTTTTCTGATCCGTTCCAGATTGGTTTTTTTAAATTGACGTAGTTGGGCTAGAAGCATCCATTTCCGCTTTAAATAAGTGGGAGAGGAGTTTTTGGTAATCTCCAATGTGAACTAAAATGAAAGCCAAGGATGTGTTTTGAACAAGCCACTTGTTTCTAATGTTGTGCTACAGAATACAACTGTTTGACACCTTTGTTCATGTTTGGCTCCTTCTTTCGTTTCAGTCAGTGTGTTGTTTTATGCATCCGCTCCATCAAGAGCAGCACTGCAGCTTTTAGCAGCTTCTAAAGCTCCACAATAAACCTGCTTTACAATGTCCACCTATAGGGCTTCTTTATCACAGCATTCCTCAAAGTCAGAAGTTGCGGCTTAGAAAAAAAGCAAACTGATTTTCTTGAGGCTGTTTAAATTTTGGACATGAAAAATAGCTATAAAATTGACTGTAGTAGTAGCTGGGAGTCATACACAACACATACTCTGAGTATAACATCTCATGATGTGACATGAGATTGCACATAACATTATTTTCAAGGCTGGACCAAAACATCAGTGTCATGTCTTATAAGATGATCTCAGCCTGAAACTGCTGTGAAAGGTGTGGGACGACCTTTATGGTTTTAATGGTGTGAATGCTGACTCAGCTTTCTCACTCTGCTCCTGTACATTCAGCTGTTTAAACCATAGTGAAAATGTTTAGCTCTATTAGCTATGACTTTATTGATTTTTGTAAATTCTATACTTTTTGAAATATTTCACCCTGTTTACGTTTTTTTTTCTTTGAATGGAGAACTCTTTAAAATATTAAAACTAAGCTTTGTGCTCTTTGAAATCTACCTCAGCATACTTGCTTCATTTTTAACTTTTTGCTATCGTTCTAGTTTTAGTTTTCAGCAACTGTTCTGCCAACTTATGATTTTAACTACTTTGATAAGTTTTATGTTTAGCTTCCACCCACTGCTGTTCTGGCGTTTTGTTCTGATTTGTTTCAACTTTAACAGTGAAGTCATTCAGTTCTCATTATGTGTGAAAATGCATCTGCAGCCAGTGGCGGTTCTAGCATGAAGGCGCCTTGGGCGAGTCCCTCCTTCTGCACCTCCCCACCCGACATACACACACACACCCCACCTCTCACCTCCATGGCCATGCTTCAAACAGCAAACACCAACCCCCTTATATGAGTGGGAAAAGTGACACCAATAAAAACAAATTTGAGATTTCGGAAAAATGTTTGTGATTCCTGAAATATTGACTGCTTAGGAAGAAATTTATTCTGAATAATAAAACTGTAAAATTGAATATGGATGGATATCTGCAAAACATCCAGTCTATGAAACAATACTTCAACTTTTTAAGGATTTTTAGATATTTTAAATGATCTTTTTACTAGTACAATTGGAGTACATCTGGAGTTACAGATATTTGTAATTTCACTTCTGACTACTGAAAATGGTATTATGACCAGGAGAAATTTCATATCTAAAATAGCAGTTAAAGAGAGGAGTGTGATTTGATTCTATGGTAATATGGCCTGACATAAACTTGGCCAATTCAAACATGTTGAGAGCACAGGACGGATTATTGTTCCCTCTCATCCATTTCACTGCCTGTTCAACACCAGAACATCTACCATCTGTTAGAACAAAGAGCAAGCCGCCATTTTAATGTTAAATGTGATTAAAATGACTGGAATTATAAAGACATTACATTTATGAAACAAAGTAAACATAAAAAAGAATATTTCCCTGATTTTACTAGTTTTGCTTTCTTATGTTATTTTTGGAGATGAAAAAAAAATTGTCAGAGGTGAACCTGTCACCTGCCCTCCTTGCTCTTTACTTTAACCTTCTTTCACACCATGTGTGACACTTCCTGCAGCAGGAAGGGGTGCTGCACATGTTATTGTTAATAAAACCAGGAAAGAGACAGAAGGAAATGATTGTGTGCAAATCTACGCAGACTCCGAAATGTGAAACTTGCCACTACTTGAGTTAGGCTGTACCTACGTGTCTTTTCTTAAGATTTATTACTTGAAATGTAGATGTCAATACCTGGGGGGAAAAAAAATACAAAAAAGGGGGTGCTGCACAACACAGAGGAGCACCCCCTCTCCATGTTAACTGGTTACTCAAATAAGCAGTAGAAAACTTGCCAAGGGTGAAAATGACATAGCTTTTCCTTTTTTTCCCCCAAGGAGTAGTGCTGCCCAGGCGGTAAGCCATGTTGTCTATATCAAACATTGCAACTATGTAGTTATTTCAAATAATTTGCTGGCTCTTCCTTGATCCCTTCAGGGTCACAAGGAGCTGGTGCTTTTCTTCAGTTGTCATTGGGCGAAAGATAGGGAACACCCTGGACAAGTTGTTAGTCACAGTTAATCACAGGGCCACAGAAATAAACAAACAAGCATCTGCACACAGGGCAAATGATCAAATGTGCATGTTTTTGATTGATAGGAAGACATCTGAGTACCCAGAGAAAATCCAGGCATGCGTCCTGAGAGAGAGGCCATGCAGCCCAGCAGATGATATAAAATGTATACTGTCAGCATCAGGCAGAAACCTTTTATTAAAAAAAAAAAAGTCTTTAAATAAATGAACTCTGTGTGGTGAAACGGTGAAGGGTGGCTGATAGGTGATTTATGCACAAACGTGAAGAATGTTGAAAATCCGGCAGTATGAGGTTTTTGCCTGACAGTAATGATAAACAAAAACAAAGTGTTTCACGCAGAAAATATTTTTAATAATCCACCACTAATGCGGATATACAGCATGTCTAAACATTTAATCTATAAACAAGAAAATAAAGGTATGATATGCTGAAATAAAAAAAAACAATACATTATATATATATATATATGTATGTATAGTAAGAACAAACAGCAGAAAAATTTAATCTTCCCCAAATAAAATCTGAACTATCTGTGCCAAATTTTTAATATAAAAATATATATAACATTTATTTAATATAAATTCACATAGTTTCTTTAATATTGTCAGCTGAGATGATTTTTGAATTTAAAAATAAAAACCTTTAAACTGAAATACTTCCTTTGAATTTTACACAATTGTCAGAGCTGCCTGATACTTGCTACATTTTATGAGAGGAGTGTTCTTCTCAACTTGAATTGAACAGGGGATATAAATGTACATCCTTTAGTGTAAAAAAAAACTAAAGCTTCATGAAATACAGTCAAACAGGCTGCATGCACTCCCAGGGCACCCGATGGTGTTCAGCTGCACGGACGTGTTTGTGTCTTTCAATTTGACTGAAACTAAGTTGAGAGAAGGTTTTTCACAACAAAAGGTGAGAAGAAACAATCACACAGCTGTAATAGAAATTTACCCCCGGTGAAATATTGGTACCAGATAAAATCTTTTCACGTTTTTAAGTTGTTGCTGTTCTATGCCTTCTGCTCACTTCAACTTTTTTGGGAAGTCACAACTATATTGCAAGTCTCATCCACTTCATCCAAAGCTTTCTGGCACAGGATCAGTTTATGGAGGCAGGAATTATCCCTGTTGGGCTCAAATGCCAGGAAATGCCCTTTATACATGGTGGACTCAAACGTATACTTGTCACATGAGACCTTTCTCCAGTAGAACAAGGCCTCATGTTTCGTGCCATCAATGGTCTTGGGAGGAGCAAAATTGTTCAGATCCTAAGTGTAGACAGAACAGACAAGTTGCAATCAATGTTTTTATTTTCTTTTATATTCCTAGAAGTTTGAAAACTGGTTGTTTTCCATTTAAGCATATATTACATATTTTTCAGTTCATTTTTAGATTCCAATTTCTGAATTTCAATTTATTATATTACAACACACCCTTGATGACCATCTGTGCTGGCAAAATGAGTCACAATGAGGAAGATTTGAATTTTGAGTTATTATTATTTTCCAATTTTTCTCAAAAGATTTAAAATGAAACAGTTTGCTGAAATTTGATCATTTATCACCTAGCATGGCAATAAACTAGTTCTGTTTAAGAGTGCTTGTTTGAAAACTAAATTTTTATTGGTCTAGAATGATGTCATCAGGAATTCTAGCCCTTATATTTAAAAAGGGGGCTCCCTAAGCTTCACAATGACTTAAGAACATTACACAAAGGGATTTCCCAGCACTATGACAGCCGGCAATTACAAAGAAATTTATAAGGGGTAGAAGATAAAGGATTATTTCTGAAGACATCTGTTAAAAAACTTCAATTTTAAGATACATGAGGAAGATCATATGCCATTTTAGTTAGTGGGTGTGTTTATGGACTTTTTATGGAAAAATTAATGTTTTCACTTATTTTGTACTGCAGCCTGTGCTCATTCTGACTCATTTTGCCAGCACATAGAGTGCCCTGTATGTGGGCCATATTTTACATTTAAATTTAAAATACACATCATTACAAAATTTGTGTCAAACCTTAGGGATGAACCCTTTTCTAATGCTGTTTAGCCACAAAGGGTACCTAGTTTATTGAACTGAAACAATTATTTGTAATTTTTAGTCTCCACCTCTGAGAATATTGACAGATTCATAAGCATTATGACCAGTAAAAACATTCATTTTTCTCAAGAGATGGCACCAGCTTGAATTTTGGCAAAAAGGCAAGCCAACAGGGGCATTAGGAACTATCCTGCTGTGAAACCTTGGATCCTGACATTCATTAGGACGGTAGACTCACGTTTACCAGATACTTAATGTTGTGAACCAAATACTCCTCTTTTATAAAAATTCTTATCCCTGACAGGCAGTGCCCTCCTTCAGCAGGATAATATGCATAAAACAAATACATGGCGTGATGATAAAAAGACCATAAGGACCACAACACCTCTCCTAGACTAGGAATACCAGGACCTCACTTTGGAGCGAGAGCTAGGGGAGACACGCATCAATGAGCACCAAATGGCCAGGCCATTTTTCCAGCCATGCACAGTATGAATAAGCTACATGGGACCAGGCTCCTGTGGACCCACCACCTGTAGGAGGGAGTGTAAGGGACCGGAGCATTGTGGATTAGACCACAGTTTAAGGCAGAGGCCTTCAAGGTCCAATTACCAGTTGCTGAAACTATTTTAGGGACTTCTGTGGTGGAGAAGGAGCCCAAGCTTGTATGGGAGGCTAAAAGAAACCAGTTGGGCTCACTTTGTTGCATGAATTCTAGAACCAATCTCCCGAAGTGCGGCTGAGCTCATTTTGCTCTGGAGTTGGCCTGGTGGGAATCAGAGAGCGGGGTGGGCTGACTTATAACTCCCCGTCTTCTCAAACAAACGTTGGGAGTTCTCCCTTGCCAACAAGAGGGTGTTTTCCCCTATGCCTATAGACAGGGAAAGGGCTCTGACTGCTTTTTGTGCATAAGTGCCTGGCAGCAGTTCAGACTCCCTATCTTTCTTTGGGTTCTTCAGTATATTGCTGGAGGGTGCAGGCAAGACAATGTGGTTATAGGTATAGGGTTTTAGTTCCCCTACTAAAGGCCATTAGGTCCCTGTGAATCTAGAGTAAAAGCTTGATTCACTTAGATGTTAACAAGAGAAAGAAAACTGTTCTCTTTGCCAGGGCTGCTAGAAAATGACTTTTTTTCCACTAACAATCCAGGTTTGGGAGTTCTTGCAGCTTGTTCAACCCATAATCTGGGCAGAACGTTTGTTCTTGTCTGGTGTCTGACAACTTTTTTGTGACTGGTAAGAATTTTGAAGTGGACATGGATAATACAGAAAAGTGGAAATGTTGACATTCCAGCTATAGGGATGTACAGGAATTTTGCACTCGAGTTTCTTGTTAAGTATGAAATGTCCTGGCCAGAATGATCATTGTTTTTGTTCTTGTCACCTTGAGTAAATGAACAGTTTTCTTTGTACTTGCAGAGTATGTAACAAGCTTTACTTGGGCTACCAGATTATGCAGCATCTTTGTTTAGGACTTTGGCATGTAATGCAGCAGGCACATTGCAGTCCTTCATGGAATGCTACTTTCATTTTTTTCTGGTCTTGAATACAAGTGGGGGTGTCACAGAGTAATAACTTACAGGCACATTGGGGCTGTGGCTGCAGTGATGCAGATGCTCTACCAGCTTGTTCTAGTAAAGAAAAATCGGAGCTGAAAGGTAAAGCTGCCCATTTACTAGTCAATCTATGTTCAGACTCTCAAATATGTTCATTAGCTATAGAGTAGTGACCAAAAGAATGAGATCACAAATATGAGCCACTTAAATAAGCTTTCTTCACAGAGTGGCTGACTCTGGCTAAAGTGAGGAGCTCAGAGTAAAGTCACGGCTCCTCTGCATTTAAAGGAGCCAGTTGATTTGATCTGGGCATAAGGTAGGATGCTTTCTAGGTACCTTCCTAAAGACAGATCCCACTGGAAAGAACATTCAAAGCAGACCTAGGAGTCACTGGAGAGATTATGGTTTAGGAATGGCTCAGACACCCCCAGATGAGCTTGAGGAGACAGCTGTGGAGAAGGTGGGATAGGGATATCTGCTAGACCTGTTGCCCATCTCAATATGGTCTCATAAGTGGCAAAGAAAGGACAGGCAAATGCTGAACAAACACCTCATTCTATGGAGACTGCACTTCCATTTTAAATACTTAAAAGGTCTCTGCCAAATGCCAGAACTGTTGCAGACCAAGCCTAGACGGACTGGGCCTGTTTTTGTTTGTTTGTGAAAAAAAAGAAATACATACAATATTAGACAAGTGATCATAATGCTTTGGCCAACTGGTGTGTTTTCAGATCTGAAAAAGAATCAGTTGAATTCCCTGTGTATGTGTAAACCAAAATAATTCAGAAAGACAATTATTTTACTCACATCAGGCCTACTACCTATACATGTACATATATTCTGCAACAAAATTTAGGTTGTAGATAAAAACTTGATAACTTGGATAACTTTAAATAAGTAATAACATCAGAAAACTGAAACCGAAACAGATATTGTACCACATTGGTCCCAATTAAAAAAATTAATACATGCCAGACTTAGACTCACCATGTTCTCAGGAACAATCTCACTGCTACTCTTGCAGTACACCACCATCAGCCCGTTCGGTGATTTATTGGTATACAGCATGACTGGCTGTGCCCCATCTTTTTTTGAGGAGTCCTGATAAATCTGGATTTTGAATGAGCAGTCTAAAATTAAAACATAAGACAAGCCATTAGATAATGATGAACAATCCCTGTGATAGAAACACATTAAGCATCAATAATGGAAGTGTGCCTTTTGTACACCCACAACAGGCTGCTGTAAAGTTTCATCTCATATCATATTAGTAAGACCACCTGATTTTTATAACCTCATCAAACACAACATATTTTGATACTATTAGATAGATATTTTAAAGAAAATTCCAACACAATTTGAATTTTTAAAATCGGTCTACTGGTTACCAATTTATTGTCAAAACATTATCACCAAAATGGGTCTAAATTAATACAGTTCTTAAATAGGCAGCAATAGAAAGTCTTGTGTTTATATTGGCAATGTTTTTATTACACAAGTTAATTTCTCATGTTTTAGTTCTCATCATGAAATAAATCCCTTTTTTCACCAAACATTGATGTTATACTTGGAATGCATCAATTTATTAACAAGTGACAAAAATTGGCTGATTTTAATCCTGACCAGTGACCACTCAATTTAACTCCCAAATATCTTGTTTTTTTTGGTTTATGAATGTATCAAAGCTAAGCGACTAAGTTGTGCAAGTAATACCCATCTAAAGTGTGAAAGGTTTTTCCGAGTGAATAATTATTTGTAATTTGCAATTTAAAAACAATAGGGTTGAGCTGGATACTTGTTTCATATGAGTATCTGGTACAAATAAAGCATTTTTGAAGAATACGAGCATGATACGAATAAAACTCGTCAATATCCGTGCTCGGATATCGAAGAAAAAAATATCCACCTCGTCCTGAAGGAAAATCCTCATTGGGTAACTGACTCTTTTCACAATCTGTGATTGGCCAGTCACAAAGCGCCCGCCCCTCCCTACACACACGTCTCTGCAGCGAAAGCTGTGCAACATATGCAGTGCATTTGACAAGACAGAGCTGAAAACAGCTCGTGTTGCGGTCGGTCACTGCCTCCACTCCGGTCAGGTTTTTTTTTTTTTTTCTTAATTATGCATTAACAGGAGACTATCAATGAAAACTTCCGGATTAGGCCCCGCCCACTCCGAGTACAGATACTGATACAGATCATTTAGATGATTGAACAGATACAGATACGGATAGTGGTGTACTCGCTTATCCCTAAAAAACAGTCAGAGGAAGCACCAGAGGTGTAAGAGCCTATCCTATAAACACGATCGAATTGTGAGCTCAACTACAAATTTGAAAAAATACAGTAAACTGTTGTTTATTATATTTCTTAGGGAGAACATGTTAAAGCAAACACAAATTGTTCTTTTTCTCTAGTTATAAGGACATCAACAGCTACACCAACCATGAATCAAACATCCTAATCAGCGTTAAAATCTCACTTCTGGCTCTTTGGCATTTTTACACAATTTACAAACTTGGGTCATACGTTTGACATATTTTCCATTGTTTATTTTAAAATGAAGTCATATGGATGGAAGTGCTCAAGCCTAACGTGTTTAAATTAGAAAATATTCAGGTCTGAATGAGGGCTACAGATAGACTGTATCTCTTGCTTAATAAAGCTGTGAAAAATTCCCAATTCTTAGAGGCATTCTGATGAGGATGTCAATGATTATGCATTAACAGGAGACTATCAAGAACCTAAATCTTCCTGCACAGTTAGAATATTCTTCATATTTTCATTTAACCTTTATTTGACCAGAAACTTGTCAGGATTTGGGGATTCAGAGTTTATTTTAGGGTAATCTTTTGTGTTAGGTTTTTGTCATTCTGTTCCCTTCAAGGGTTTTGTGTGTTTTTAAGTTGTTTGTTTTCATTCTTCTGTTCAGGTTTGTTCCCGGTGTTTTCATTTGTGTTGTTTGGTTTCAATCTATTTGTTATTTGGCACTATCTCCCTCAGTCAGTACTTTTCCTTGTCAGCCTGCCACACCCATCCTTACCTTTCTTCATCAGACCCAGCCTACATATGCTGTTTTTTTGCTTCCTAATGTTGGTTTTTATGCCACATTCAGGTTATGCTCCTTGTCTCTCATCACAATCCTTTATGTAAGTTTTCTGTTGGTTTTGCTTGTTTAAGAAATCAATTTATCGTTGAGCTCTTCCTGTCAGTCTGGGTCCAAATCTCCTACAAAACCTGAAAGGTCCCTCAAGATTAACATCTCTTTTACAAGATGAAATCTACATCTGATTGCCAATGAAGGGGAAAAAAGTAGCAGTTAAAAACAAAGAACTCTTTGTTTAAAGCACATGCAGCAAACTCAATGTCTGCAGGCCAGATCCTGCCCTTGCTTACATATTTTATCTTGCCCCCAATCGAACATTTAAATTTTATTAGATCCAGCCCTCCAGTCTGGGACAGATTGAGTCTCGGTCGCTTTTCATTATGCTTAAAAATTGGAGCCTATTTAGTAAGGTTGGGCGAATTTATCAACTATCAACGATAGACTGAGCCATTCAACAGTTGTTTTTTAAGAGCGATTTTTTTTGTCTAAGCACTCCCACTCCACCCTCCCCCATGTGCCACCAAATGCAGCATTGATTTTTTTCACTCAAACTTATATCAGAAAGAGCAGCATATGTTCAGAAAACATTTATTTGAACAATAACCACAGTGGTGGTGGAAAGGGAAACGGCGACTGGCTTTTTATAAACCATTATAACTGTACTTACAGTTACAGAAAACTCATTTTGACCGCTTGTGTTCACGATCTCGTTCTTTTGGTCACTATCCAAAGCTCGTGACCATAGATGAGGATAGGAACGTAGATCGACTGGTAAATTGAGAGCTTTGCCTTTTGGGTCTCTCTTCACCACAACAGACCAGTACAGCGCCCGCTTCACTGCAGACGCTGCACCAATCCGCCTGTCGATCTCCCGCTCCATTTTTCCCTCATTCGTGAACAAGACCCCAAGATACTTAAACTCCACTTGGGGCAGGACATCTTCCCCAACCTGGAGAAGGCACGCTACCCTTTTCCAGCTCAAGACCATGGTCTTGGATTTGGAGGCACTGATCCTCATTCCAGCCACACACACTCGGCTGCGAACTGATCCAGCGAAAGCTGTAGACCACGGCCTGATGAAGCCAATAGGACCACATCATCTGCAAAAAGCAGAGACGCGATCCTAAAAGTTATCAACAGAATCGGTGACAAAGGGCAACCTTGGTGGAGTCCAACTCTCACCGGAAACGAGTCAGACTTACTGCTGGCAATACGATCTAAGCTCTGGCACCGATCATACAAGGACCTAACAGCCCGTATCAAAGGGCCCGGTACCCCATACTCATGGAGTACCCCCACAGGATTCCCAGAGGGACACGGTCAAATGCCTTCTCCAAGTCCACAAAACACATGTAGACTGGTTTGGGGAACTCCCATGCACCCTCCAGGGCCCTGCTGAGGGTGTAGAGCTGGTCCAGTGTTCCACGACCAGGACGAAAACCACACTGCTCTTCCTGAATCTGAGATTTGATGATCCAATGGACACTCCTCTCCAGAAACCCTGAATAGACCTTACTAGGGAAGCATGGTGTAAACACACCAAAGAGAAAACTTCAACATCAGTTTGTAAGGAACTATGATTTTTGAGTTTTGATCTTTTGGACTGGGTTTTATGATTGCGCTCTGTTTTGTGAATCTTGTGTTTAAATCTGTTTCCTGTTGTGTTTTTGTGTAGTTTTGCTCCATGCCATCATTCACTCCTCCTCAGCCTGCCACGCCCACTCCACCTGTTCCCCATTACCTCTCAGCTGGGGTTCGTCTTCTGTCTGACCAATGAAGTAAGAATAATGACATATTGTCAACGCTGTCTTTAGAGGTTGAGAGCAAAGATTCAATAAAACAGGTGGTTATAAAGCAAAGAATGAAGAAATTTCATTCCACTCTAAAACAACTGGAACAGTTCCTGTCCTTTTGCAGTCAACTAAAAATTTTGGGTTTGACATTAAACGATGACAACAAGTTTTTTTTCTAGGTGTTTAGATCTAGATTAAATGGACATCATTATTTGTAACAGAACACCAAACATTTAGGACAGCCAAAGTACTGGAACATGTGTCTGACAGGTGTTTTGTGTCATCCAGGTGTGTCCTCTTAAATTGGCTATTTAAACATTAAATAGAGCTGAATGTCTCCTCTCAGTCTCAGATCTGGGTTCTGGCAGGCTGCATTTAGTGTCAAGTTTTGGGCAGAGATGGACCCAGGAAATTCAGACTGGCACAAAGAGCCCAAAGAGAAATTAGAAGAAGTATTTATTTAAAAGAACCAAAATGCCAGCGTGGCAGCAAAAGACAAAGAAGGCAAGAGGAGAACCAGCCTGTGCATATGAGCAACAATGAACCAGCGGAGAGGAGATACAACCTAAACTTATTTGTAGATTATTTGGGCATTTAGATTTTTTTTTGTGATAGTATATGTGTGATAGAATATATTTAACATGGGTTTTCATTTGTTGAGGTGTGTGTTTTCCGCTGCTGTTAACAAACTTTTTGAACTCGGCGTCCTGTTGTATTTTCTTTTAGCTGTTCTATTAAACTGTCTGTGCTGAAAGTGCTGAACTGCTCCTCCTTCTGACAGCTTTGTTGAGCAGACTTTTCAGTCCGAGTTTCTTTTCCCTTCGTTCACTTTGAAATCCCTCCACACGGCTGGCGCTGCTCCTCTGCCATCTGACTGCTGAACTGAGGGGAGAACAGCAGGCTGACGTAAAGTGGGATTGCTACTGTGATCTCAGAACACTTTTAAAATTACGAGCAAGTGTGATAATCATGCCTGTGTTTGCCATGCCATGCCTCGTTCCTGTGGTAATCATGTTCATTCTTGTCACCTGTGTCCTCCTCTGATTACCTCTCCTACACCTGGGCTACGCCCTATATATTCTCCTTCTCTGCTCTCCTCCAGTGCCAGATTTTGAAAGCCTCAAAGCAAGTAATTCTCCAGCGTACTCGGACCGACTTCCTGTGCCACGACCCCTTTCACGTCACTTGGATTTTCCCCTACGCCTTGCCCCTTTCGGATACTTGTTGGATTTCGGATTTCTGGACATTGCCCCCTGCCTGTGACCTGGTCTCGGATTTTTCGCCTGCCCCCCTGGTCTTGTTTCCTGTTTTCGGATCTCCCGGCTTCGACCCCTGCTCGTCCAACCATCAGTTAAGTTCTGCCCCCGTGGCCTACCTTTTGGATGCGCTAATCCTCGCTTTGGCAGCTAAGAGTGAGTGAAATGGCAAGGCACTTTGTGACGCTTTTTACCAAGGGCTAAATGATCGAATTAAGGATGAACTCTCAACCAGGGATCCACCCAGGGGACTGGCAGAATTGGAATCACTGGCCTCTCGAATCGTTCAAAGGCTGTGTGAAAGAAGGCAGGAGAGGGGGGCAGAACAACCTAACCGGACTCTGATTAACCCTCCTAGACGCCCCAGTTCATTCTCAACTCCAGGACGGTCTCCCTCACCCGCTCAGGAGCCTATGTAGATCGGTCGGTCTCGACTGTCCATATCAGAGAGGGAACAAAGGATGAAGAACGGCCTCTTTTTTTTTTTTTTTCCTGCTCCTGGTGGAAGGCGGACGTGTTTCTTTTCTCTCTGTCTCCTGGTGCCCCCCCCGTCTTTCCTTTTTCGAAGCCTCATTTTACATATTTTCCAAAAATTTAAGGAATATGGATCTGATCAGCTGGTTTCTCAACGCAATTGATACAATTTCCTCGACTGGGTAAGGAGAGTCCAGTCTCGGGATATGTCTCGCTGGATATACAGTGGATTCCTGGCAGGAGTGGAAGACTGTGTACCTACCGACGTGGAGGTTCCTTTTATATTTGGGTTTTTGATAACAGGATTTCTGCTGTTTGGACCAGGCAGTT
>NC_051431.1:29321792-29326015 GCF_001649575.2 Kryptolebias marmoratus | reverse complement strand
CCTTGTTAGCATTGTCATGTTTTAGCTTAGTTATCTTGTCATGTTCTGTAACTCTGTCTGTAATTTTGTTCTTGTGTTGTAAAGCACTTTGAGTCGCCTCGTGCTGAAAAGTGCTATATAAATAAATGTACCTACCTACCTACCTACCTCTGTTTCTGCTGTGGCAGCGAGGAACACCAGCTACGTAAGTGCCCAGCTAAAAGGTCAGTTCCTGCGGTTTTAAGGAGTGCTTTGTTCAACCAGAGTAGAGCAGCTAGTCCGTCCTCTCTAGTTACCTTGCAAACGCAGATTCTAGTCAATGAACAGTCCTACTCCTGTGGGTGAAAAGCAAGGTATGTCGCACACTGAAATAACTGTCAGAGACTCGTTGGATTCCAGCCAATACACGGGGGATTTTATTGACACAATTACTCTTGATCAGCTTGCCCCAAAATCCCAAAGTATCTTTGAGACAGGGCGTATTTATACAAAAATCAATGCACGGTGACTATGCATACTTCTGACCATTTACGTAACTTCTACGACACTGGGTCTGGCTCAACCCAGTGTGTTTCCTGTGTTCCAGGAACCAGACAATTCCTGTGTTCCAGGAATCGTCCTGTTATCACCACCACCGTTCCGAAGTTCTGGCAAAAACAACCAGACATTCCTAACAGAGTTTGGTGAACTTCTGCACTCTCTTCTCTTCCACACTCCCAAGCAGTTTTTGTAGATTCTGGTGCAGATACCCAATTTATGGATGCTGGATTAGCCCAGTCACTTAGACTAAAACTTAAACAAAGTACTAAGAACACTGAGGTTCAAGCAATTGACGGCCATGTTCTCCACCAGGTCGAGCTCGAAACCGAACCCATCAAGCTGATCATCGGGGGCAACCATCATAAATCTATTACATTCTTAATTATCAATTCACCTGACATCCCCGTCATCCTGGGCGCCACCTGGCTACGTCGTCACAACCCACACCTCGACTGGATTCGTGGAGAGGGGCTGGGTTGGAGCTCTCACTGTCTGTCTTCCTGTCTTCAAGCCGCTAAACCTCCTGAAGCAGCCTGTTCCAAACCCCCACGGGAGGAGCCAGAGATCTCACTAGTTCCAGAGCAGTACCATGACCTAAGAGAAGTTTTCAGCAAACACCGGCCCACCTCTCTACCTCCTCATCGACCTTACGACTGCGCCATAGACCTTCTGCCTGGCACCTGCCCTCCCAAGGGTCGGTTGTATTCTCTATCCGGACCTGAGGAAAGAGCTATGAGGGAATACATCAGCAAGGCCCTTCAAGCTGGTATCCTCCGTCCTTCTTCCTCACCTGCTGGTGCGGGCTTCTTCTGTGTCGGCAAGAAGGATGGATCCCTGCGGCCATGTATTGACTTTCAGGGGCTCAATGACATCACTGTGAAGAACCGCTACCCTCTACTCCTTATGAACACCGCATTTGAACGTATTCAGGGAGCCACCATCTTTACAAAATTGGACTTAAGAAATGCTTACCACTTGGTACGGATTCGTGAGGGTGATGAGTGGAAGACTGCCTTCAACACCCCTACTGGCCATTATGAATATCTGGTCATGCCGTTCGGGTTGACTAATGCCCCTGCAGTATTCCAGGCACTAGTAAATGATGTGCTAAGAGACATGATCGGCCAATTTGTTTTTGTCTACTTAGACGACATCCTTATTTTTTCTAAAGACCTCCACACTCACGTTACCCAGGTTCGATCAGTACTTCTCCGCCTATTCCAGAATAACCTGTTTGTTAAGGCGGAGAAGTGTGAATTCCACGTACCCACAACCTCCTTTCTGGGGTTTGTGATTTTGCCCAATCAACTATCAATGGAACCAAGTAAGATTTCTGCTGTACTGGACTGGCCTGTTCCTGGTGATCGGAAGCAACTCCAGAGATTTCTGGGCTTCGCCAATTTTTACCGCCGCTTTATCCGTAATTATAGTATAGTGGCCTCCCCTCTTCACGCACTCACATCCTCTAAATCTCAGTTCAAATGGAACCCCTCCGCTGACCAGGCCTTCAAAAGACTTAAACACCTGTTCACTTCTGCTCCAGTTCTTCACTCTCCAGACCTGACCCGGCAGTTCATCGTGGAGGTGGATGCCTCCGACACTGGTGTTGGTGCCGTCCTGAGTCAGAGGTATGAAGATAATAAGACCCATCCTTGTGCATTCTTTTCCAGAAGATTGTCCTCTGCAGAGCGCAACTACGATGTGGGTGACCGAGAACTGCTGACAGTCAAACTAGCCCTTGAGGAGTGGCGGCACTGGCTTGAGGGGGCTAAGGAACCATTTATGGTTTATACTGACCACAAGAATCTGCAATACCTAAGGACGGCCAAGCGGTTGAACCCCAGACAGGCCAGGTGGGCTCTTTTCTTTCCCCGGTTTGTTTTCACCCTGTCCTACAGGCCCGGTGCCAAGAATGTCAAACCTGATGCCTTGTCCAGGATTCACGAACCGTTCATCAAGACCAGCCCACCAACAGACTTCATTCTACCCAAGTCTGCTTGTCTAGCGATAACCCGCCTCGCAATCGAGAATAGAGTGGCAGAGGCCAACCAAAGTCTGGGGACACCACAGGACTGCCCACATCATCGGCTTTTCGTCGCCGACCATCTGATCTCCGAGGTACTAAAGTTTTGCCATATGTCACGTCTATTTTGTCACCCAGGAATATCCAAGACCCTAAGAGTGGTTCAGTCACGTTTTTGGTGGAAGGGACTCTCCAAGGATGTTAAGGAGTTTGTGGCAGCCTGCCGGGTTTGTTCCCAGGCCAAGCCCTCTCACCGACCCCCTGCAGGTCTACTCCGTCCTCTTCCCATACCTCATCGCCCATGGTCCCATATATCCATGGACTTCATTACCGGACTGCCATCCTCCGAAGGTAATACCACCATACTCACATAGTCGATCGGTTCTCAAAGATGACTCACCTGGTTCCACAACCTAAGTTGCCCATATCCAAGGAGCTCAGCCAGATCTTGGCTAAAGAGGTGTTCAGACTCCACGGTCTACCTTCCGACATTGTCTCCGACCGTGGACCCCAATTCGTCTCACTTTTCTGGAGAGAGTTTTGTGGACAACTAGGAATCCAGGTGAGTCTCTCTTCTGGATTTCACCCACAGACAGACGGGCAGTCGGAACGTTGCAACCAAGAAGTGGAGTCCAAACTCAGGATGCTCTGTGAGCAGGATCCAACAAAGTGGTCATCTGCACTTCCCTGGGTCGAACATGCCCTCAATTCACTGCCCTCCAGTGCCACAGGTTTGTCCCCCTTCCCCACGGTGTTCGGTTTCCAACCCCCCATTTTCTCTCTTCAGGAGCGATCCGCTATGGTTCCCTCTGCCCATGCCTCGGCCAGAAGGTGTCACCGTGTCTGGAGACGGGCCCGGGCGGCTTTGTTGAAATCGAGTGCAGTTTACTCGTGTTCTGCTCACCGACGGAGGATTCCGGCGCCCGCCTACCTTAAAGGTCAGAAGGTTTGGCTGTCCACAAAGGACCTCCCCCTCAGGGTAGAAAGTAAGAAATTGGCCCCTCGTTTTGTGGGACCATTCCCCATCTCTAAGATTATTAACCCTGTGGCTGGTTGTCTCCATTTACCCACCTCCATGAAGATCCATCCTACCTTTCATGTCTCTAGAATCAAGCCTATCTGTACCTCTAGGTTTTTGCCCTCCTCCAGGCCCCATCCACCCGCCTGGTTCCTCGATGGGGGGCCAGTCTATACTGTGCATCGTCTTCTCCGCTCCAGACGTTAGGGGCGGTCTGTCCAGTACCTGGTCGACTGGGAGGGATATGGTCCTGAAGAGCGATCATGGGTGCCTGCCCCCCACATTATTGATAAGTCCCTCATTAGGGCCTTTCATCCAGCTCACCCTGAGCAGCCTGGTGGTCCTTAAGGTGCCAGACCTTGAGGAGGGGGTACTGTGATAATCATGCCTGTGTTTGCCATGCCATGCCTCGTTCCTGTGGTAATCATGTTCATTCTTGTCACCTGTGTCCTCCTCTGATTACCTCTCCTACACCTGGGCTACGCCCTATATATTCTCCTTCTCTGCTCTCCTCCAGTGCCAGATTTTGAAAGCCTCAAAGCAAGTAATTCTCCAGCGTACTCGGACCGACTTCCTGTGCCACGACCCCTTTCACGTCACTTGGATTTTCCCCTACGCCTTGCCCCTTTCGGATACTTGTTGGATTTCGGATTTCTGGACATT
>NC_051431.1:29308902-29321380 GCF_001649575.2 Kryptolebias marmoratus | reverse complement strand
CTAGAGAAACTCATCCATGCGTTTGTCTTTAGCCGCATTGATTACTGCAACAGTGTCTTCACAGGTCTAACTAATAAATCAATCAAACAGCTGCAGCTGATCCAGAACGCTGCTGCTCGTGTTCTCACTAAAACCAGGAAGATAGAGCACATAGCACCAGTTTTAAAGTCCCTACACTGGCTCCCTGTAGCTCAAAGAATAGACTTTAAAATACTGTTGTTAGTTTATAAATCACTGAACTGAAAATGCTCTGCATCCCCAGAACCAGAACCAAACGAGGAGAAGCAGCTTTCAGTTTCTATGCACCACAAATTTGGAACAAACTTCCAGAAAACTGTAAAGCAGCTGAAACACTGGGTGCCTTTAAATCTCAACTTAAAACCCACCTGTTTAGAGTTGCTTATGGCTAAATTAGGGTTAGAGTGCGGGTTTTTGATGTCTTCGCTCTTTCTTACTGTTTATTCAATGTCACATGCTGTTTTTATTTTGTTTTTTAATTATGTAAAGCACCTTGAAATGCCTTGCTGCTGAAATGTGCTATACAAATAAAATTTGATTGATTGATTGTCCTCGTGCTGTGTTCTTGGTTTCCGTCGGTTCCATGTTTGTATTTAAATTTAGGTTTTGTTTGTTTGCTGCCACGTCAGCATTTTTGTTTTTGTTTATTCTCTAGTTTAATAAATTAGTTTTTTTTCTTTACTATGAGTCTGCATCCTGGGTTCGTCTCAGTCTCCACCGTTCCTGACAAACCCGTGAAGGATAAGTTGGTCTAAAGTTAAGAACTAAAAGGCATAGTCACAAAAAAATAAATAAATATATTTTTTGCTGCCACTTACCTGACTGTTGTCGTTCCTCTAAATTCCTGTCCTGGAATTTAAAATCCCCTGAAGTCTTTAAAACCAGGAATTTCCTATCCATACTCTGGATCCAACATTGCTTTGGCGGTTGAGAGGAGCACCTGAAATCATCCTCTTGTAAACCTGCTTTGTGAGAAAGCACATTACACAACCTTTATCACTACTTGGCCTACAGGTAAAGACCGAAAAGGTGAAGCGATCTATAAATGAGCTTTACCTGCTTCGCTTACTTGACATTTATTCAGGGAAACACATGGGAAAGAATCAGAATTCATACACAAATATTAACAAAATATTCTTTATAAAACCAAAAGGCACAGACATATATATTTAAAAAATATATATATTAAGAAAATTAATTGTGTCACACATTTACAATTTACAAAGTGTAAAAAAGCTTACCTCCAAAGTAGAAGGAATTCTCACAAATATCAAAAAATGTAATAGGCAGGTTGTCGCTGGCAGCCATCAGGTCGACTACTGTAAGTGAAAAATCAGAACTAGTCAGTTTGTGGATAAAATTTCAGAGATGGCTGATTGACAGTGTTTTTATTTTTTATTTGAAGTATTTGTTTATACTTCAAATAAAAAACAAAACATTGTCAATCAGCCAATTCTAAAGACCAGAAAAATAAGTTATTTGTTTTCAGGAACCTTTAGATTTCGATGAGGAAAGCGCAAGATGGTCAGGTGACTGAGCAGAGCCAATCAGAGCATGAGTCTCTTATCTCCAGGTGTGAGCAGCTGTTTGTTCAGGGGTTTGTTACCTGATTGCTATAAATGTAGTATTAAAAAAACAAAAAATGAAAAACTGTAAATAATACAAAAAAAATAAATGTTAATAGAAGTGAATCTTTCATAAATAAGTACATTCTGTTTGTTTTCATTTAGTATAGGTTTATGAAATTTGCTAATAATCCCATCTATTTTTATTGACAATTTACACAAAAACCCAACATTTTCCAGATTTGGGGTTGTACTTCAAATATGCCAACCAAACTGAGGCATAATTTAAAGCTTTTGCTACAACGGAAGCTGCTTGATTTTCCTGGAGGAAAAAGACTTGAATCAACAGAGCATTACATTCATGTTTTCAACTACCTCACTTCTAAAAAATCAACCAGTTATGTTTTTTTCAACTGCAAAATGTTGAAACAGTAATGACAGTCTCATTTTTCTGAGGTAATAAACTAAAATTTTGGGAGTGAATAAAGCATCATTACTGTTTTTTTTTAACAAAGAACCAGCAGCACTCAGAGTGAAACCCCTCAAAAACTGTGATCCAGATCTCCACCAAATTGTAATCAGTTGTTTTCAATATCAACCCAATGTTTCCTGAAAAAAATAATCAAAATCTGTTCATTAGTTTTTACTTAACAGTGCTACCAGACCTACCTGACTGAAAACAGGAGGTACCTGATTCATACTAATCTAACCACTGACTTGATGATCTAAATATATGCAGAAATTAGACCAATTTTGTGACAAACTCTTTGTATTGTTTAACTTTGAATTTAAAAACGCAGTAACTTTCCTGTTTTCTTTAACCCGAACACATGCTGCTGGGATCGTTCTGAAAGCTCTTTTTAATGAAATCAGCTGTTTCTAACTTTGGTTAGCAGACCTTACAGAGTAGGATAAAAACATTTACTGTATATTTCCACGCAGTCTTGTTTGTCCCATTGCCCTTTTAAGAAATTTTTAGAAATCATCATATTTTTCTGTAATGTTTACCAAAAATAAAGCCGGTCTAGGTTTTTTTTTCCCCTCTCTGATTGTTGCCCACCTCATATAATCTCATTCATATGTGGGACCGTGCTGTCCGGACCGTGAAGAAGTCACACCTGAACAACTTGAGGCGCTTTCATCGCCTTTCTTTGAAGGAGTCCTAAAATAAACACTGAACTCGTCTACCGAGCCGCTCAGGCAGCATGTTGTCAGCTCTGTGTGTGTGTGTGCGGGCGGTGTCGGAGCTCGTTGAAAGGTTCCCCTACCTGTGAAGATGCTCACGGGGTTGTGCTGTTGAAACAAGAGGACAGGGCTGTTCCTCGCCTCCCTCTCGTGTGACTTCCTCTCGTGTCAGGACTCCGACTCCTTTGCGCGCGAGCTCAGGACGCTTCGCGCTGCAAAGCGGAAGTGAAAATGAAGGGAGTGTTGAAATAATTTGATTCCTGTTTTCTCTGTTGTGTTCTTCGCTTTCTTCTCTTACAAGCGTTAAGAAGAACACTTGTAAGAAGTGAGAATGGGGCAATAATTGTAAATATTTGTCTTTAACAATTACTACTTAATTCATTGACAAGAGGAAGGACGTTTTGGGGAACGCTGCCGATTTCCTGCCTAACTCGTACAGCCGAATGAAACTGGCCTTTTTCCTGTTGCTTTTGTCCCAGTTCTCCAGTACGCCACTAGAGGGCAGCCATGAGCATGAGTGTAGAAAAACCGGCAGGACTGTGAGAATCTTTGGCGGGATTTTACACAGAGCTGGAGACACTGTGGTGGTGAAGACCACCAAACCCCAGACCGAGTCAAGACCAAGGCTGACATGACTGTTGTTGTCAGATTTCATGATTTCTGTGCATGATAGAATGTCAACAATATTATGAATAGGAGTAGTAACAGTAACTTTATTCATTCCCAAAGGTGAATACAAAATATTCAATATCTCTCTTTCCTGGCTCAGTTATACCCGGACAAAAACTCTTAACCTTTTCAACCCTGTTTTTATAATCTTACCAGGATAGGGTCACATAAGATTTTCATGGAGTGGAAAAGCAGCATCCCTCACAAAAATATGGACTGTTGACATTAGCCCCTGATAGGACATCAGGTGGTGGAATATCCAGGGTGACAACAGCTGTTGTCCAAACACACTCTCCTGGAAGATGTCGCCATCACTCTGATGCCCATATGCTCCCACATCCACCACAGTGAAGCAGTAATGTGCATCACACACAGACAGGACAAGAGAGTGGGTTCCTTTGTAATTAAAAAAGTCACTCCCAGATCTTGGAGGGCAATGAATCCTGATATGTTTTCCATCCACTGCTCCTGATAAAAAAAATAAATAAACAATATAATAATAAAGAAAGAAAGAAAATGGGAAGACAATCAGCATTCAGAGACTGAAAGATATAAACCAACCTAAAAGGAGAGGAAAATCCCAGAGTTGCCAGAAGTCACAGGCAATTGCAGTCCATTGGTGGCCAAAGGAGAAAGCTACAAACTCCGGCTGAAGAGCCTTCCATAGATTATTGCACAGGTGTGCCTTAGGCTGGCCATCTCATACATGGCCAGCCTAAGGCACACCTGTGCAATAATCCTGCTGTCTAATCAGCATCTTGTGTGAGGTGGATGGATTATCTCAGCAAAGGAGAAGTGCTCTCTAACACAGATTTACGCAAATTTGTGAACAATATTTAAGAGAAAAAGGCCTATTGTGTACATAAAAAAAAAACCTTTGGGAATGAATAATTCAGTTCAAGATTCATTGTCCTGGGCGAATACATGCTAATGCAAATGTGCTTTCGAGACTACCTGCCTATGTAACAGTGGCTTCATCTAACACCAAGGAAAAGTATATGGAAGATGAGGTCCCAATTGTACAGATGATATGTGCAGTGCAGCCGTAGGTTCAGTGGTCTCCTCAATGTTAGAAGAGACAGATGCCTTGCCACAGGCTCAGAGGGAAGATCCAAGTAACTTCAGTTGGCACAAATTATTGCTCTTAGCCAGGATGGTTGTTTGTAGCCACATAGTGGGTTGCAGAGGTTTATTTTAGAGGGGATGGTGAAAAACTTTGCCAGCTCTTAAACATCCATGAAACTTGCACCTCACCCTACCAACCACAGTCAGATAGCCTTGTTCAACAAAATGTCAATGTTGTCATTGTTTGTTGAGGAAAATAAGGCCAACTGGGATAGTTTTGCATTTTGTGATACTAGCAGTGGACACTTGACTACAGGACTATGTAAGGTTTTGTTTGGGCAGGGAACAGTTCTACTAATTGACAATATTTTGGATCTTGGTGCAGAGAACACGTTTTGCTACTACAGAATGTGGCTAAGCTGAAAGACACCTTATTCACAGAGGTAGATGCAGTGAAGGATCGTCAGGCCAAGGGTACTGATAGACAGAAGCAGGCCTTTGATGTAAAGATCAGCTGACAGTATTATTTGGAGGGTGAATTGGCCTGTATTCACTTGAAGACTAGGAAAAGAGGTATTTGTTCTAAGTTGCAACAAAAATTTAGAGGCCTTTATAGAGTATTTGAGAGGTAGGTAGGTAGGTACATTTATTTATATAGCACTTTTCAGCACAAGGCGACTCAAAGTGGATCACAGACGTTCTATAGTGAGTAGTGTAAGTGGAAGCACGGACTGAAATGGCTGTGCATTTCATCAGGCTCAAACCTTATTTTTGTCCCATGCCAGAGACTAGTGACCAGAGACCAATGATTACTTCATTAAGTTAATTAAAATCTGTCCAGTGAATCATGAGATATTTCGCTAACAGATAGAGTTGACTGCTTAATGGCAAAGTTTAAAACAGATTTGTCTCAGCAAACTATGCAAAATGTATACCGCTTATTGTTACATCATCAACTTGATCTGGTTTGATGGAGTCGAGTTGCAGAGTCTTTCTTTTTTTAGGCTTATTGATGACTAACTAAGGTTTTATGTGGTGCACAGCAAGACAGCAGGACAGTTATTTCTTGTGCTGAAAATTATGCAAGTATTTTTTTAAAAAGTTCTGGTCAAAAAGGATTAATTTTAGGATTAAAGTCTTTAGCTAATACATTTAACAGATTGAATGGTTAAATTGGTTAAATTAAAATGTCTCCTTGACTAAAAACTGTTTGTGGTTAATTTAATTAGTTTGTGGACAATTTAAAATGCCAACGTTCATTTTTTTTATCAACACCTGTGGCACACAGACTAACTTAAGATGAAGGCAGACTAATTTATTATTTGACAATTCAACTTTTATTTTAAATGTTAGACAAAACTAGGATGAAATATAAATGTTGTTACAGTCTGATTTTATGGGGTATTGTTAAGAACAGAGTAAGTAAACAGGTTTCTTACTGACAGTTAATCAAAACTGTTACCATGGTGACTTAACCATGCTCAAACAGGTCTTATGACAAGGAAACTTTTAGCTTAACATAGGTGACTAAGCAGGAAATCTTGCTTTATAGGTTAGCCATTAGGTGTGTTCAATAACTCTTTTCATACAATTAACAGTTTCCCAGCTTGCAACCTACCATGGTATGCAGGCTGCAATAGGCTGTGGGTTTGAGCCCAGATTGCATCAGGAAGGGCATCTGGCATGAAACAATTGGCAAATCTATCGTGCAAGTTTGCTCACTGTGGCAATCCCTGCAGAAGGAAGCAGACAAAAAAAAGAAGAAAAAAAAGTTTCCCTGTGTGCCTTTAAGTGTTGGCAGTGGACCAAAACCTGTAGAAATGTGCGTATGCCAGCTATGAAGTTGGTGTGGAGCTGCGCACATTTCCACAGTCAGTTCATCACTGATATATCTGAACTCTTGTGTGGAACAGGGCAGACTGTTAGGATTTTGTTTTTCTCCTTTTCCCCTGCAATTGAGCTGAGCTTCTGCTTCTCATGACCTCTCACTCAACTGATACTTATTGAGTGGACGAGCAGACTTGGGCTTTGTAAGGTGGAGCTGTATCAACTTACTTTATTGGTCTGATAGTCATTACTTTGTGATGTACCAGCCATTAAAACTACCAGTTCTGATTCTAATTTGTGTTTTTGAGAAGAGTTACTACAGTAATGCTGACCTGCTTTTGATCTGTAGATCTTCTGCCTGCCTGCTCCGCTCTCCCTTGGCTCAACTGCCACCTGTACTCACCATCCTCAATCCCACCCTCTCCTCTCTGCATATAGTCCAGTCCTGAACATTTGGAATCCAAGTCCTTCCTCCTGCACCTGGAAAACCATAACAAGCAGTATGTCAATCTACATGAGAGATTTCATGGCTTTCTGTTTCATTCTCATCTATGAGATTTAATCACCAACTTCCCTTTTGAAGTAGAGCTCCACAGATTTGGAGACTTGATGACGCTTGAAGACCCAACTGGACATAAAAATCTCTTCTCTTCAACCTTAGCATCAGTTCCCAGTTCCCTCTTATCATCCAGTTGTTTCTACCACCACCACGCATGAATTACCCATCATCCTACTGTCATGTTGGGTGGAGATGACAGAGACGAACCCAGTGCGCAGACTCATTTTAAAAGGAAAGTAATTTGTTTAACTAAAGGATAAAACAGAACAAAAACGCTGACATGGCAGCCAAAAACTGAAGACATAAACTAAAATAAAAAACTAAAGACAGGAACAAAAATACTAACTGGAGCAGGAACATGACCAACCTGGAACAGACAGGGCAAAAACAGGACATACAACCAATGGACCAGCGAGGTATGGAAGGAGTGACCGGGTTTTGAACACTGAGGATAACAAGGTGAGTGGGAACAGGTGGCATGATTACAGAGTAGGGACAGGTGTAGATGGGTGTGGCAGGGAGACAAGTGAGTAACTGAGGAACAGTGAATGGTGACAGAAAACAAAGGTACAAGTAACAAGACCCAAACTAACAACAAGAGTAACTGAACATAAACCGAACTCATGAAAACAATAAACAAAACCACAAATAAAAACTCAAAACCCCACACCTACCAGATAGTTTTGAGGGTGATCTTTTTCAGTGTTCCCTGAACTTTGCCAGTAAACCTCTGATGACAGTAAGCTCATCTTTATTATAAGTTAACTGAAAAGAAGAGCTATAAGATGGACAGAATTTTGCCTGTCCAGTCACCTGGTTGAGAGCCTACAATTAGATACTTACTGTACTGATTTTTGCAAGGTATTCAATCACACCCTCCATAGAAAGGGTTCTGCACGTAAATTACAAAGCTTCAAGTTGAACAACAGTACTGTAGCGAAACATTCCATAGATTTCCATATTATGGCTAATAGGATAGGGTGAAATGATACAGCTCTTAAAAGCACCTTAGTAAACTCCCTATCAGAATCCTTAAAGGATCAACTTACAACCTGATATGACCCTGAGTCCTTAGATAATTTCATTATTCTGACAATCTGCATTGATAATCACATCAAAGATCATCAGAGGAAGAGAGGTTTCAAGCCTGTCTCAAAATCTAGTTCCACTCCCATGGCTCCTTTCCGTCCAGTCCTATCAGAAGATCCAGAGAAGCTGGTGGGGCATACCTCTGAAGCACAACCTTGCTGACTTCTGCTTCCCATTGCTCTTTATGAGTTCTGTTGAAACATACCATTACAAGCTTTGGTTGACTCTGGTGCTCAACAAAGTATTTTTTATGGACTCTGAGTTAGTAAAACAGTTACAATTACCCACAGAATCTCTTCATAGGTCTCTGTTTGTAACCTCATTAAGCGGTCAAAGAATGGCCACCATTACACACCAGACTAACCCACTCCAGTTCATTATCTGGAAATCACAAAGAGGAAGGTCAATTTTTTATCACTTCATCTCCTCATGCTCCCTTTGTTTTAGGTTTCCTTTAGTTACATAAACACACTCCAATGATAAACTGGAATGAGAGAAAAGTGGAGAGTTGAAGCTCCAATTGTCTGTTTCTGGTCTGCTGTATCCTCTGCTACTTGCCACAGAGAGTCTCCAAAGGGCCTTGGACACCACCTTTATTATTTGCCCATGTTGCTCTTCAGTAGGTGCAGGTTTCTTCTTTGTTACAAAAAAGATAAAGTGCTTAGACCTTGTATTGATTATCAAGGACTTAATCAAATAACAGTAAAGAACAAGTATTCATTGCCTTCTATCAGCTTTGTTTTTGAAAAGCTCCAATCAGCACAAGTATTTTTTTAAGTTAGACCTAGTTAGACCTAAGTTAGACTTATTTTTTAAGTTGTTTTGAATCAGGGACAGGGACAAGTGTAAGACAGCCTTTCAAACACTATCAGTCACCTTTCTGACTTATGTGTTTGAGAGCAGGCAGTTGAAGACTGACCCTAAAAAATAAAAGCTGAATGGCCTACACCCACTAATTGCAAACTGGTTCAGCGGCTTGTAGGGTTTGCAATTTCTATAGATGTTTTTATAAAGAACAACAGCAACATCATTAACTTGTCTTATCTCTATTGACCAGACTTTCCTTTAGATTCCCGAGACTGAACAAGCATTCCAAGGACTGTTGTGGAAGAAATCAATTTCCAGGCACTGTTAGATGAAAACACTTAAACAAGTTTATTTATGTATGGTGCACGACATACAGAGAGCCTTAAAGACAATTAAGAATTAACATCAGAGTCCCAGGTCCGAACGGGAAGCTCAGAATCAAAAGCTCTACCTCCAGAGTCCACACAGGAGCTTATATCTAAGATATTAGAATGTTGGTAGGCGAGGAGGAGACAGGAAGCAAGGTCAGTCTGGTTTCAGTGAAGAGTAACAGGGTCATTTGGTGAAAACCTCATAGGAATTCAGACAGAACATAGTCACGACTTGGAATTCAGACATTACACAGTTTGGTGTCATCTTATAAAAACCTTGCCACAACAGGACCTAAAGAGGTTGTTCGTCACTGCTCTTGTTCCATCCCATACAGACCCAGAAAGCAATTTGTCATGGAGGTAGACACATCTGACACTAGGTAGGGGCTGTTCTCTGACAAAGATCTGGTCCTTTTTCTCTCACAAACTTTACCCTGCAGAGGGAAATTACAATGTGGGCAATCAAGAATTACTGGCAATCAAGATGGCACTAGAGTAATAGAGACATTGGCTGGACGGAGCTAAATTTCATTCATTGTTTGGACGGATTATAAGAGCTTAGCCTACCTCCAATTGGCCAAGTGTCTCAACTCACGTCAATCCTATTGGTCTCTGTTTTTTACCCGGTTCACTTTTTCTATCTCCTATCGCCAAGGCTCCCGTAACATCAAGCTCAATGCCCTCTCTCAGCAGTGTCCTAAGTCTGAAGAGAGAAAGGAGACTGAAAATATTCATCCACCTACCTGAAACTTTGGAGCTGGTACCTGGGAGATCAAAAGTCAAAATTGCAGAGCGCAGGAGACTGACCCTGATTCAGGTATGGGACCACCTAACAAACCCTTAGTTCCCACCTCAGTTCAATCAAAGGTACTACAGTGGGCCCATAACTCAAAGTTCATCTGTCACCTTGGCATCAGCTGCACCAGCAGTTTTCTTCAAAGGTCCTTCTGGTGGTCCACTTTAAGGGGGATATGTTTCCACTTGCCCAAAATGTGCCAAAAGCAAAAACAAGAATCAACATCTGTAACAACCCCTACCTGCTCCCAGCCGTCTGTGGGCAGATGTAGCATTGGGCGTTGTGTCCTTGAACTGCCACTTTTTAATGGTAGCACCACCATTTTGGCTATTATCAACTGTTTTTCTAAAGCTGCTCATTACATCCTTCTGGATAAGTTGCCTTCTACATTGGAAACAGCCCAGCTGTTAGTATCACATCTTCAGACTCCACGGTATACCTTCCACTATTGTGTCAGACAGACGTCCCCAGTTCATTTCCCACATCTGGAAGGCTTTTTGTAATGCCTTAGGAGCTACTGTTAGACTCTCATCCAGTTACCATTCTCAGAGTAACGAACAGACTGAGCGCACAAATCAAGAGATGGAAGCTGCTTTTTGATAACCATCCAGGTCATCGAAGCACCTTGTTACCGTATGTGGAATATGCTCACAACCCTCTCCCCTTATCTGTTATGTTGGGATATCAACGTCAATCTGACAGGAGTCAGAAATTGCAGATACCTCAGTCTAGCTCCATATAATATGTATTGCAAGAGGACATGGCGTGACACTAGAGCAGCTCTGTTACAAACTGCAAAACAAAACATTTGGTGATTGTAAAAAGATTTCTGCTTCACCATACCTACCTAGACAATGTTTATGGTTATCTTTCCACAATATACCCTTAAAGGATTATGCCAAGAAGCTGGCCTCTAGGTTTTTAGGGCCTTTAAAAATTGAACTGAAGTCATCAGTCTACCTGCCATCTGACTCAAGCTGCCCTCATCTTTGAGGTTTCACCTGACTTAACCTATAGTCACCAGCCCACTGTGCCCTCTGGCCAAACCCCCACCTCCCGACTGTCTCATTAATAACTGTTCAGCATTCACTGTACACAGGACTTTGAACTAGGCACCTTCAGGCATCTGGAAATTGCACCCAAGGATGAACCAGACTTGTGCAAGTCCACAATTCTTCTTCTGATATCATGGCTGATTTCTTTTGACTTTCCCATGATGTTACACAAGGAAGTAGTGTGTTTCAGGTGTACCTTAAATTACATCCACAGGTGCGTCTCCAATTAACTCAGATGTTATCAACAAACCTACCAGAAGCTTCCAAAGACATGACATCAAATGTCCCAAATTGTTTAAAGGCATGGTAATATTAGTGTATTTAAACTTTTGACTTTGAAGAAAGTAATAAAAATTGCCTTAAAAACATTATCTCTCTCATTATTCTGGCATTTAACAAATATGAATCAGATGTGAATAAATGCATGTCTTTTTATATAGTGTATGTAAACTTCTGGTTTCAACTGTATTATGTCGAGGTGGACAAAACCAAACTTTTGCTTAAACAGCATTTTAATCATAAGAAGAGCAGCAGTTCTGCATATATAATCTAAATGTTGTGGAATAGAAGGTCTTGTATTTATTCTCCCAGGCCTTATTTAACATGTGATTATTATATCTTAATCTGATTTGTGTTTATCACCATTTTTTATTTAGCCACCATTTTAAAAGCTTTAACAAGTAGTTGTTTAGTTTATCTGGAAAGAGAGAGATAGGTGTTAGACACCCTGTAATGTGAAACACGGACATGCCAGTCAGGAAGGGGGAAGGAGTTGCCCTTTGACCTCCAGAGAAGGGAGGCCAATGACAAATATATTATAGACATGACACGCCGCTTTAAAGGCTCGGGCCGAGGTGCGGCGAAAGCGGCGCCATCTTACTAAAGTATTCTTAAAGGCGCAGGGCTTTGTAAACAATGCTGAAGACTAACGAAATATATTTTTTAGTGGGTAAGAGGAGCCCAATTGTGCATGTACTTTATCATACAATGCCACAAATACTCACTGTTATTTTACCGTAATTTCCGGACTATAGAGCGCACCTGATTATAAGCCGCACCCACCACATTTTAAGAGGAAAACCGATTTTGTACATACACAAGCCGCACCTGTATATAAGCCGCATGTGCCCACATTAAAACATGTAACACAAACACAAAATTAACCCAAACCCGACTTCAAGTCCCGTGAATGAAACTATAATCTTTCGCAGAGAGTTCAGGTCAAACTCCTCCGTGCCAACGTGCAAAAAAAATCCACAGGGTCTGGTCGAGCCTCTGTCTTCTCTCACACACCGCTGCGGGTTTTTCTTTAACCAACTTTTTACCCCCTCTTCACCTTTTTTTTGTCTGTCCCTCACCTTTACCTGTCCCCACTTAAACCCGTCACCCCGCGTTTGTTCGGCCCCTCCTTTTTCATTCACCCGTGCAAAACATATCAGAATAAGTGTCTAAAATAAATACAAATAAATACA
>NC_051431.1:29303937-29308111 GCF_001649575.2 Kryptolebias marmoratus | reverse complement strand
TCCGCTTAGCTGACTCCCCCAGACCGCGTTATCTTCCGTGCTTAGTACTCGCAGTCCCATAAACTCCCATGACCTCGCCAGCTAGTGCAGAGTTACACTCATCCTTAGGTTAATACAATACAATTACAGAACATTAATACATTATTCTAACTGTTAAGGAGTGTCTATATTATAGTTTTACTTCACACCAGTTCACGCTAATTTAATTTATGCACAAGACAAGAAGTTGCAGTCTTCCTCGACGCATATATTCCACCGATCTAAATCTTACCTTTTCTACTCGAGCGCCGCTGGCAGCCGTTAGAAAAATTACATAAATTGGCCGCATCACTGAATAAGCCGCAGGGTTGAAAGTTTGGGAAAAAAGTAGTCTGGAATTTACGGTAATTATAATAATATAAACCATGAATTTAACAGAAACGTAAATTCAGAATTTTTTATTTACAATCACAACAACAGTAGTCAAATCAGCAATGTTATAAGCAAAATGGCATAAACTGATAATTTTTCCTACAGACTATACACCAGAAAGAAAAAAAAAGATAAATGATCAAAAAAATAAATAAAATAATAATAATAATAATAATAAAACCCAAAAATGTTATAAAAAAGTCACACACTTTTTAGAAATAAAAGCAAGTACAGATATCAGGCAAATGCATTAGTATATTTTAAGACACCAAATTTAAAATTGCCTGATCATATTACATTCTCAGAAAGCAGTTACTGACCTTTAAGAAGTATAACCTTGGTCAGTTTTTGTCATACAGACTTTTTTTTTCAGATGAGAGGAGTGTAAACGTGCAACATGTTTCTGCCTGATGGTGTAGTAACAGGCAACCAAGACTTTGATGATGTCAAAGTAATGGTTATCTATTCCATATTCAGACTCTGTTATGTGTTTTTATAGGCAAAGTGGATCAATGTCCCCACATTCATTCTTCACATTCATTGTTACTTTATTTACGGAACAGATGGTCTTTGCTGACACAGTGCTCATGAAACGCCTGATACCTTTCTCTGCTGCTGTGAGGATGTGGACTACACCTTGTGATGGTGTGACAAGCCCCTCTTCATTTTTTAACTTGAGCAACTGATACAACTCCTCATGGCGTGGTTTAATAGCAGCTGACACCAAGGATGCTTTGCAGACATCACAACATACAACAGACATGATCCGACACACAGCAATATGTGTGGTCCATGTTGTTGTCGTTAAATGGCGACTCTGCTGCCTCACGTTGCCCGGCTTCAAAGACTTTAAGACATTGTGTGCTGTCCATGATGGCCACATTTCCATTTGCACTGGGCAACACTCTGCTGTTAAATTAAATTTATAGTACAATAATTAAGACAGTTTAAAATCATAGGCTACATGGTCACTTTAATGTGTTTTGTGTAATAAATGTGTTCATATTTCATACAATTTGTACACTGAGTAGATATGCAATGTATTGTGCACTGACATTGACATGAACGCAGGGGTAATATTGTCCAGAGAGCGAGACCAAAACCAGACACAGAGACAACAGCTGAAGGTAAGTGTAATTTATTTACAGGTGTCTATTATAGATATATACAGTGCGATGTTCGTGGAATGATCTGCAAGATAAGAGGAACAGGGTGAGTCTTGGGTACCAATCCTAATATCAGCCGAGCACTGCGAGATGGCTTGTTAATGTTCTTTTGTCCTTACAGATCCAGGAGGTGNACACAAAGAACGTAGTCAATAAATAATCACTTTAGGTTAGAGACTGTGGCTGAGAATCTAACCCAGGAGGTTCGATGCTCCAGCGAAGGTCTGGTCTCAGTTGGAGGCTTAAGTACTGGCAGTCTTCATTAACTGGCATCTGGATCACCTGTGAACAGAAGGTCTGGAGGAGCCGCCCCAAGGCGGGGCTAAAAACTCCAGATCCCTACAGACATAAGCCTCTATTTTCATGTTATATGCATGCAGGTTGTCACATTTAATTACAAACCTCCAAGTGAGTCCACAAGCTTTTTTAGAAGATTCTAACTTTTCAGTGAATACCACACGTGTTTATGTTCAAACGCCAGACCTTGACTCAACAGAAGTATAAACCAGGTTTTACATTAAAACTAGCGCTAGTAAAGTACAATATTGATGTACGTCTTCTGCAGTAAAGTTAGACTCAGGCACTAATCTCCTTGTTAAACAACCTTTGAATTACAAGAAAAACACTTACCGATGAAATGTAATGCTGTCCGGACATTTTCCGCGAAGATTTTTGTAGGAAAATGCTGCATAATAAGAAGGCATTACTGTATTGCTGAGCGCAAAAGCTGAACTGAACTACTTCTGTAAGATGGCAGCGTTTTTAGCTCATCCAAAGTCACGTGATGTCATGTCTACAGTATATAAGTCATTAAGGGGGGCAGTGATCCACCCTCTGGAGGAGTGGGGGCTAAGTAGTAAAACTAGAGAACATCCTTTCTTTCCTCAGACAATCTTGGGGTTCTTTTGGTTGCAAACTTTGAGGCGATGTGTCTTTTTCACATTCCATTGATTGTCTCCCAGGTGCACTTGGTTTTTATTTGTGTAATAATTTGATGATTTTCGCTCTGCTTTTGATCAAATAAATCTTAAACTTAAGGTATTGTCTCCTGACAGTCATTTCCATGAAGAACCCAGGTGAGGTGAAGGACAGGGGAAAATAGGTGAAAATCCTTACCTCAACAATTAATAAAAAAAATCAATTTAAGCAAGCCTTAGGTAGTGAAATAGAAGGGATCTAAAGTTTGTGATATTTTTTAAATCTTTTCTATATTTTATGTCTGTTTTGTCCAAAAATGCCTGATTTTTGAAGGAGAAAAACCCAAAACATGCAATATTTTCCAAAAATAAACAGCAAAGTGGAATATTGTTGATGTGAGTGTTTCAGCAAAGACCAGGTCCACAATAATAGCAACATTTTTTAAAGGATTTTTCCCATGCATTCCAGGGTCAAAGCACACATTGTAGATTACAGTGAGGTGCAATCTGCATGCATGTGCTACACATCTGGCACACTGGTTCAACACTCATTTGGGCTGCATGCACAAGACACACCGTTTCTGCTTTCTGGAAGGTTCTGGTTGCAGTTCATCCTCCTCTTCCTGGACCTGTGGTTGTTCATGTAGCATGAATAAATTTATCCACATTTTTCTCTTTTTCTTTTTTGTCAACAGCAAAAAATATACCAATATTGGCTTCTAAAAAATGTATAATTGCAGTTACCTGGTCAAGATGGTCCACAGCTCCTTTGTATCTGTTGTAATCCAGTATGATCAGTATGAGGTTTTTGTTTTCCTGAATCCTGGACTTTTGATTCCTCAAATTACACACACAGACAGATTAAATATTAAATATACCACTCTTTTTTATCATTGCCAACACACCAGGACTATTTTTGTGATGTTCAGTAGTTTTATTGCCATGCATTTTGAAAAGTAATAGAATCATGTCCCCATTGAAACTTGATGAAATAAAGTGATGGGGCCTGTTGTAATTTTAAGGGGGGGGGGGGNGTGGTCATCACAACTAAAACCAGTTTTCCTTGTATTTTGAAGGTAGAACGTTAGATTATTTTGGTCTTCATGGGTAAGTTATTTTAAAATGCTAGGATAACCATTCATCAAAAATATGTGGTTATAATGGGAGTCAATGGGACCAAAATGGGACAGAAGGTAAAGAGTGCACACAAAGTGCATATCTTTTACCTTACAATCAAAAGGACAAAGAAATTTTAAAAATAAAAATACAATCCTGGCCAAGTTTCAGAGAATTAACCTTTAATCTGACTGAGATATTGAGAATCAAAAAAGCGGTAAAGCAGGATGTCCCATTTTGGGCAGGCAAGGTGCCCCAAGGATTAATGATGCTTTACATTTCCTAATATGTGAGACAGTGTAAATACTCTCAATATAAAATGACAATTGTAATCAATGTGGTTGAAATGTTCGGGGGTATAACAGCAGTTTTGCTTGCTTAGGTTACTATTATACAACAGAGTTGCAGATATATTTTATAATAAATATTTTATTAACTCCCACCTCCGGGAGAACTTCGAACATGTTCCGGGGGAGGCGGGGGACATTGAGTCCGAGTGGGCCATGTTCCGTGCCTCCATTGTTGAGGCGGCTTATCGAAGCTGTGGCCGCAAGGTGGTTGGTG
>NC_051431.1:29296450-29302148 GCF_001649575.2 Kryptolebias marmoratus | reverse complement strand
CCCTGGTGAGGTGTTCTGGGCACGTCCCACCGGGAGGAGGCCCAGAGGAAGACCCAGGACACGCTGGAGGGACTATGTTTCTCGGCTGGCCTGGGAACGCCTTGGGATTCCCCCGGAGGAGCTGGCACAAGTGGCTGGGGAGAGGGAAATCTGGGTCTCCCTGCTTAGGCTGCTGCCCCCGCGAACCGACCCCGGATAAGCGGAAGAGAATGGATGGATGGATGGATATTTTATTAATGGCCTTATCTCTGCCCTCATAATCTGAAACATTATAATAACTGATAAGTGGAGGCTGGTAATTTGAGGCACCTTTCTCCTTCTGTTGGTTATAAACTGTCTTCATCAAGCTTTATTTCACCCTTAAAGTTAAAATTGTTTGTGTAAAACTAAAAACTGTTCACCTACAAAACTTCCTAAAAATATGAGTCTAAAATACAAGATCCAAGCAGCTATTATGAGCTTCCTCTGTAGGGTAACTGAGCTCCGTCATTCAGAGGAAATTTGAAGTAGAGCTGCTCCTCCGTATCAAAAGGAGGCAGCTGAAGTTGCTCAGGGGACTGATTAGGATGCCTCCTGGATCCCTCCCTGTGGAGGATTTTCAGGCATGTCCCACTGGGAAGAGCACCCACTGCAGACCCAGAACTCGTTGGAGGGATTTTGTATCCTCTCTGGCCTGGGAACACCTTGGGATCCCCAGGAGAGGAGGTCTGGGTTTCTCTCCTGGACCTGTTGCCTCCGCGAGCCAACCACAGATAAGTAGTAGAAAATGGATGGATGGGTCCAAATGCAATTTTTTCTTTTATGTGCCTCTTTTGTGGTGTGTGGCCATGATGCATTTCTTTATCAACATTCTATTAAAAATTGCAAAATCATAAAAATAAGCACAGAATAAACAACTGATGGAATAGTTTCCATTTATTTAATCTTTATTTAAAGAAAACTAAACAGCTGAGCTTTAAACTGAATTTCTAACTGAAATGTCTCAACAGAGTAAAGATATGTATAGTTTATATTTCATAGAAGTAAAACAACAGGTCTGCTCCCCCTCACAGTTAACAGGACTTTCAGTAGACTTAACTCTGCAATTTAGCAGAAATTAGAGCCAATGTTTGCCTCAGGTGGTTTTTCTTTTCCGTCAGGTAAGACTCCAGGTTTCGAGCTTCTGTGAGAATGCCTTCCAGCTCCTTCATCTGGAAGGTGTCTGCTGCAGCCCTCTCACTGCAACAAAGCGAATTATGGAAATATGAGATGTAGCAGGCAAGAATGTGCCAGGGATCTCCATCAACAACAATAAAAGCTGAAAATTAAGAGCTGAGAGACAATTTGATGAAAATACATTTATGGCCATGTTGGACGTTTCTCAGGTGCCCTTTAAAAGTCTGCTGACAATTTTCTGACATTTCCAATCAGTGTTTACTGAGACAAGAGTTACCACAACTATTTTCTCACCACAGAGTTCAAATGTCTTTTTAAAAGGTTAACTCTAGCATCACATATATTACTAAAACATAACGGCGTTGTTGAAATACCTTAACACTTCAGCAAATTTTGTGACTAGCATCTTGATCTCTATACTTGCACCTGTAACAAGAACAAAACAAAAGATTTCACTTTGATGGCTTGATCTATATTGTCTCAATGTTTTAATAATTCTATAAAAAATGAAAAGCCTTAAGGCCAGAGTTTTAAACTAAGATCATCTTAGTAAAACTGAGCTGCTTTAGTTAAAGCTTGAAAATAACATGACAAGCATCCAGTTAGCACTCAGAAGGTGTGTTGAGGATGACTCTCAGTTACTACCACAACAAATTTTACCCACTACAAATTAAGTTACACACATTTTTGAGTTGTTAATGTTGATTAGCTGTGTCGGCCATCTTGAACTGGTTTAATCTGTTGTATATGTACCGATTAATTTTTAAAAATTACATTCAAATTTCCCACTGGTTTCATTGGTTAATGAGATATTTTGCTAACAGAGGAAACAGGGTTGGCTCTAATGGCCAACACTGAGACCACTGAAACATCCTGTGTTTCCACACCTCTCAAAAGCAGCTATTAGGTTTTGGTACACCACTTTTGAACTTTGTATGACCTCAATCCTCCTGTGGCCTTCAGGTCAAATGGACCTGAAGTTACAAGGGGTTCTGGAGGGTTACGTTACTGGCTGTTAGTAAGATGTTTGTTTAATGCCCCATACACCCCAACTCTACCTAAAATTAATAAGCATTTTAGACAAAGTCACAACACTTTGTGTAACTGACATACCTGCAGCTGTAGCCTCAAATGAATTGGCTGAATCCAAAGTAGCTGTCTCAGGTATTTTTTTCTTCTTTGGTGGAGATTTTTCTGGATTTGAAAGTGTGCCTTCCATCTGTTGTAATTGAGAAAAGTAATCATTAATAAACTTACTAAATCAGGGGTGGCCAACCCTGGTCCTCGAGAGCCACTATCCTGCATGTTTTACTTGTTTCTCTGCTCCAACACACCTGATTTGAACCAATGGGTGATTGACAGGCTTCTGCAGAACAAGAAGAGGTAATTTAACCACTGAATCAAGTGTGTTGGAGCAGGGAAACAAGTAAAACATGCAGGATAGTGGAACTCGAGGACCAGGGTTGCCCACCTATAAACTAAACCTTTTTACAAACATTGTTTTGACCATGTTTCCTGTTTATTTTCTACCTGACTTCAACATCACTGAAAAATGAACTAAATCTCACTTTCCACTCAATCTTGTCTTTTCTCTAATAAAAATACTACGTTAAACTAATATTACAAAATGTGAGCTCCACAAAGCAACAGAGCACAGAGCAGATATCAAGAGCTTCCTGAATCAGAATGTCAAATCTGATGTGTAAAATGTAAAATAAAAAATATATTAAAAAATTATATATATATATATATATATATATATATATATATATATATATATATATATATAGTTAGGGCCAGAAATATTTGGACAGTGACACAAGTTTTGTTATTTTAGCTGTTTACAAAAACATGTTCAGAAATACAATTATATATATAATATGGGCTGAAAGTGCACACTCCCAGCTGCAATATGAATGAGAGTTTCCACATCCAAATCGGAGAAAGGGTTTAGGAATCATAGCTCTGTAATGCATAGCCTCCTCTTTTTCAAGGGACCAAAAGTAATTGGACAATGGACTCTAAGGGCTGCAATTAACTCAGAAGGCGTCTCCCTCGTTAACCTGTAATCAATTAAGTAGTTAAAAGATCTGGGGTTGATTCCAGGTGTGTGGTTTTGCATTTGGAAGCTGTTGCTGTGACCAGACAACATGCGGTCAAAGGAACTCTCAATTGAGGTGAAGCAGAACATCCTGAGGCTGAAAAAAAGAAAAAATACATCAGAGAGATAGCAGACATGCTTGGAGTAGCAAAATCAACAGTCGGGTACATTCTGAGAAAAAAGGAATTCACTGGTGAGCTTGGGAACTCAAAAAGGCCTGGGCGTCCACGGAAGACAACGGTGGTGGATGATCGCCGCATACTTTCTTTGGTGAAGAAGAACCCGTTCACAACATCAACTGAAGTCCAGAACACTTTCAGGGAAGTAGGTGTATCTGTCTCTAAGTCAACAGTAAAGAGAAGACTCCATGAAAGTAAATACAAAGGGTTCACATCTAGATGCAAACCATTCATCAATTCCAAAAATAGACAGGCCAGAGTTAAATTTGCCGAAAAACACCTCAAGAAGCCAGCCCAGTTCTGGAAAAGTATTCTATGGACAGATGAGACAAAGATCAACCTGTACCAGAATGATGGGAAGAAAAAAGTTTGGAGAAGAAAGGGAACGGCACATGATCCAAGGCACACCACATCCTCTGTAAAACATGGTGGAGGCAACGTGATGGCATGGGCATGCATGGCTTTCAATGGGACTGGGTCACTTGTGTTTATTGATGACATAACAGCAGACAAGAGTAGCCGGATGAATTCTGAAGTGTACCGGGATATACTTTCAGCCCAGATTCAGCCAAATGCTGCAAAGCTGATCGGACGGCGCTTCACAGTACAGATGGACAATGACCCCAAGCATACAGCCAAAGCTACCCAGGAGTTCATGAGTGCAAAAAAGTGGAACATTCTGCAATGGCCAAGTCAATCACCAGATCTTAACCCAATTGAGCATGCATTTCACTTGCTCAAATCCAGACTTCAGACAGAAAGACCCACAAACAAGCAAGACCTGAAGGCTGCGGCTGTGAAGGCCTGGCAAAGCATTAAGAAGGAGGAAACGCAGCGTTTGGTGATGTCCATGGGTTCCAGACTTAAGGCAGTGATTGCCTCCAAAAGATTCGCAACAAAATATTGAAAAAAAAATATTTTGTTTGGGTTATGTTTATTTGTCCAATTACTTTTGAGCTCCTAAAATGTGGAGTGTTTGTAAAGAAATGTGTACAATTCCTACATTTTTTTGTTCNCAATCTGCACTTGAATTCTGTTGTAGAGGTTTCATTTCAAATCCAATGCGGTGGCATGCAGAGCCCAACTCGCGAAAATTGTGTTACTGTCCAAAGATTTCTGGCCCTAACTGTATGTCAGTGGTGGGCCGTCAGGGCCAGCAAGGCCTTCTCTGCTGGCCTAACATAACCAATAATCATGATCATAAATATGATAAAGTTTAATTTAATTTTTCATTTACTTTTCCAAGATCTCTAAAAGTATTCATATTCTCTTAATGTCATATTATGCTCCTTCCAGTGCTGTTGTTTTTAGGTTAGTTTTTATCCAATCAGAATTCAGCTATCTTATTTTGCCAGGCTGTATGAAACCTGCCTGGGTCTTCAGAATCAACAGTGCAGGCGTCTGTGCTCTGTAAGTCAACGGACAAATACAGTTGATAGGTATTTGCGATAGCCAATCAGATCACGAGTTGTGTCAGTAAGGCCCTCTAGCTGGCCTCACGTTGAACGGGACATTTACGCGTCCTGTGATTGGATATGGATACTTACTAGTTTGAGCCACGGCAGTGCTATGCAGATCAACAGAGTCACACCAGGGACTGTTAACGGTTAAAAACTTTTTTAACCCACAATGGCCGAAGGAGAGCATTTGGTTGCTGATATGCTGGCAAGGCTGTTTTCAAGACAAACTTTTCAAGAGAAGCTAGATCTCGTTTGAGGAGGACGGCCGACCCGAGATAGCTAAACTGTTCCAGAATGGATTTTGTGTTGAAATAAGTGTTTTGGGGGACACAGCTGTTTTGGGGAGTGCAAACATTTTTATTTATTTCATTCTATTTTATTTAGTTTTGACAGTAGCATACCAGATATGTTTTAATTTGCTGATGCGGGTTTGTTGATTTTTAAAATGCGCCGGATAATAGCCCATTTTGATTTTCATCCTGGTGTTATAAATGCTGGCATAATGAAAGGTATTTATTGACTAAGTTGGACATCACTGAAGGCTGAAGTGTGAAATGCATGCACCGCCTGCCCTGATATACACTCCTGATCAAAATCTTAAGACCAGTCAAAAAATTGCAAGAATTTGCATTTTGCACTATTGGATCTTAAGAAGGTTCTAAGTAGAGCTTCACAATGTTAAAGGAAAAAATCCGTGCAAGAGACAAGAACTTTTGAGCAGGGAATTTTCTGCAAACTGCATTTACACTCAAACATCATTTTTTCAGCTGATCAAAAGTTTAAGACCATAGCTAAAAAAAAAA
>NC_051431.1:29292196-29295608 GCF_001649575.2 Kryptolebias marmoratus | reverse complement strand
ATTTGCTGATGCGGGTTTGTTGATTTTTAAAATGCGCCGGATAATAGCCCATTTTGATTTTCATCCTGGTGTTATAAATGCTGGCATAATGAAAGGTATTTATTGACTAAGTTGGACATCACTGAAGGCTGAAGTGTGAAATGCATGCACCGCCTGCCCTGATATACACTCCTGATCAAAATCTTAAGACCAGTCAAAAAATTGCAAGAATTTGCATTTTGCACTATTGGATCTTAAGAAGGTTCTAAGTAGAGCTTCACAATGTTAAAGGAAAAAATCCGTGCAAGAGACAAGAACTTTTGAGCAGGGAATTTTCTGCAAACTGCATTTACACTCAAACATCATTTTTTCAGCTGATCAAAAGTTTAAGACCATAGCTAAAAAAAAAAACGAAAACCCCCCAAAACAGAAATCAAAGTGTCAAAAAAAGGACTCAGTAATGAGTAGTAGTATATATATATATATATATATATATATATATATATATATATATATTTGTATATATTTAAGTTGAACTGTTTTCTTGACTCTTACAAATGCATATTTAGAGAACCCTGGTGAAAACTGGAGCAGACACCACACCCTTCAATGAGGCATTGGGTTATCGATTTGGTCGATTTGCTTCTATATAAAATGGGATTATAGTAAACTTGTAAGCTTATAGTACTGTCTTTTTAGTACCTGTCATAATTGTGGTACTGAGGTGGTACTTGTTGGAAAAAGTTGGAGAACTGGTGCTCTATGTGAGTTCTTGTTCCCTGAACATTCTAGGTCTCACCTCACTGGGAGGAGATCCCACAGCACAGCTCTCTCTGTACTTATCAGAGGCTTTTTAATGCGCTGTCAGCGCCAGGATAATGGGATGCAGCGAGGACCGTGTCAAGACCAGCGGTGACACACAAATTATCAGCAACAATCACTGTTTAATAACACCCACTTTCCTCACACTGCTGGGATCCTGCTCCAGTACTGACTGTGTTGGTGGTACATCACCCTATGCTCTAACCTGTCAAATTAAAATTATTTTTTTATCTTTGTAAACAATAAAAGTTGGACAGGGAGACTTCTGATTTAACAAATGTTCTATATTGAAATTACTAGGAAGGACCAGCTTTAATTTGATGCATATATTTGTACAAAAGCAGAAATGTAGCTCAACAACAACTGTAAAAGAAGTTTTTATTCAAAGTAATAAATGTTACTCATAAACAATCATGACTGCAATAATAATCAAAATAATTGTGATAATCATTTTCCACCTAATTGTGCAGTAGCATTTATTTACAGATACCTGTCCCTAATTTCTTGCTCCCAATTGTTGTGTGCTCACGTTTTTGTTAAACGAAAAACTGCTATCTTAATCTGACACATTCTGTTTAACCAACTATATAACAACCGTGAAGCCTGTGGCAGCCTGAAGTGGACTGTTGTTGTTTTTATTGTTTAATGTTTCAAGGTGCTGAAATCGCTGACTGGTGTGTAGTAGTGATGTTAGGATTTGAGTTTTTTGTTATTTTTTTTAGTAATCTTTAGTTTTAAGTGAATTGTTTGCATTTGTGTTTCTGTTTTATTTCTTGTGATCCCTGTGTTTTGTCTATTCCATCTTTCTTATGTTGTGTAGTTCTGCTCCCTGTGGTCTCTGTCATCCCTCACTCTCAGTAGTTTTCCATGTCAGCCTGCCTCACCCATCTGCTCCTGATCCAAGTTAGTAATCAGTTAGTAATCAGTCACCAATCAGTGTCCCCTTCCTCATCAGTTCATCAATCATGTTCAGGTAAATGGATAAATTCTTGTTTCTGTTTCAAATATAAACACACAAACAAACTTTGAAAGTGATACATAGCTTAGGTTAAGTGAGTGTTTCATCACAGAAAAAACGTATTTATGTTTTCATGGCTGGACATATCTTTGATCAGGGAAAACTTTGCTCTAAAACTCATGATTTCTTTTCAAAGACAGGTCAAAATGAAACTTTCCTACAGAAGCATGTCTATAAGCCAAATAAATAGATGTAAAAAGATGCACAGTGCCAACAATTTTACATGAACACTTCTCTATCTCCTTGTTTTTACAAAATGCAGATTCCGTACTTTGATATGGACATGCAATTACTAGTGATGGGCAAATGAAGCCTCATGAAGCAATGAAGATTTACAACACTTTGCAAAAAGGTTCATTACTCGATGCTTCATTCATCACTCACTAGTGACATCTGCTGGTGAAACTGTAACAGCTTTGTCACTCAGTTGGATCATACTTTCAAACATTTGTAAATGCAATATTGTCATAAAGTTTTCATTAAACTCATGTTTAGTAACAGGAAAATCAATTAAATCATATTTAATTGTCATGTTTTAATTATTAAAATGATTTGTAGCCAATCTAATCCTTGACCATCAGTGGTTGTGTTGGGTTTTCTTTCATGTCATGGACTTATTTGACAATGAAGATATGTTGTACTTTAGTGTATTGGGAATTGAGTGATTGTTTGGGCAGACTCTGAATGCTTTGAGCTTGAAACTTGCTTCCTGAAAAACAGAATTTGTTTAAAATCATCTCTTCCTGGGAGTTCTAGTTCTGGTTTTTAATATTAAAAATATGTATATCTCAGATATGAGAGGTTTTTCTCTTTTTTGACGGCTCCATTTCAACCACTGCTGATGAAAACTGCTCTGCTGACGCGCTACCAAACCACCTACTACAACCCACGAAGCAGCAGGGTTCATAACGCTTTTATTTTGAAAAACGATACACAAAATGAAGCATTGACGCGGCAGATGTAATGCGAGGCCTCGTTTGTTGTTGATCACGTGATTTTGCTCAATATGACATAAGCTCCGAAGCGGAGCTTCATTGGACACGCCCCCTTTTTACTCAGTACACGCCTCGAGGCCTGGCTTCAGATGTCCCATCACTAGCAATTACTTCCCCAGAAACCAAACAAAAACTCATCCCCAGTATAACCGGTGCACATCTGTGTGTAACAGAAGTGCTTCACAGCCTCACTTGAACCATTCTCCAACCTCTAGTAATTAGGAATCATAACCTTTTGGTGATATTTTTCCCTGTAAATGCTGTAAGTCAGTTTAGTCTTTCTTACCTCTGGAAGCGTTGTCTGGTTTGAAGTGTTGTTGCTGCTCAATGTTGGCTTTGTCAGTGCTGGTGGGATCAGTTTTCCTGCCGTCGGTGGTGTGTCTTTCATTGTGATCTAATGGTGCTGTAAACAAAGACATTTTACATTTAGAAGACTCAATTTTAATACCCCCAACAGCGATTGGATTCTCCATCCATCCATCCATCCATCCATCCATCCATCCATCCATCCATCCATCCATCCATCCATCCATCCATTGTCTTCCGCTTATCCGGGGTCGGGTCGTGGGGGTAGCAGCCTAAGCAGGGAGACCCAGAC
>NC_051431.1:29286281-29289673 GCF_001649575.2 Kryptolebias marmoratus | reverse complement strand
CTACCCTCTCGTTCACCGGGGTAAACCCCAACGTACAGGCACCAAGATGGGGGGCAACAAGTATGCCCACTCCTGCTCGGCGCCTCTTACCGTGGGCAACTCCAGAGTGAAAGAGTGTCCAACCCCTCTCAAGGAGACTGGTTCCAGAGCCAGAGCCGTGCGTTGAGGTGAGCCCGACTATTTCTAGCCAGAACCTCTCAACCTCACTCACCAGCTCAGGCTCCTTCCCCACCAGAGAGGTGACATTCCACATCCCAAGAGCCAGCTTCTGTAGCCGAGGATCTGACCGCCAAGGTCCCCGCCTTCAACCACCACCCATCCCACATTGCACCCGACCCCTTTGGCCCCTCCTATAGGTGGTGAGCCCATGGGAAGGGGGACCCACATATCCTCTTCGGGCTATGCCCGGCCGGGCTCCATGGGTGAAAGCCCGGCCACCAGGCGCTCGCCAACGTCCCCCACCTCCAGGCCTGGCTCCAGAGTGGGGCCCCGGTGACCAGCGTCCGGGCGAGGGAACACTGTGTCCAATAATCGTACTCGTCATAAGGGGTCTTTGGGCTGCACTTCGTCGGGCCCCTCACCTAGGACCTGTCTGCCTTGGGTGATCCTACTAGGGGCATGAAGCCCCTGACAGCATAGCTCCTAGGATCATTGGGACACTCAAACCCCTCCACCACGATAAGGTGGCAGCCCAGGGAGAGGCGATTGGATTCTCTGACACTGAAACTTTTTGAATCCAGGTGTCAAAATGTAAATTTCTGAAGATGGCCAGCACGAGTAAATGTACTGATGTTCTGTTCAGTTCGGTGGCTGATTGTGATGTCCAACTCTAAGTCTGCAAAGTTGGAACGTAAATAAAAACAGGCTTCTTCTTGTATGATAGAGCTTTAAGCATCATTTGTAGATGGCACAGTGAACTGTGTTTACATACAATAATTTGTGGAAGTGTTTCTGAGTCCATGCAGTGATGTCCAGAACAGAATCAGACCTGGTTTTAATACAGTGGCCCCTGAGCGCCTGAAGATCATGGGCATCCAATATTGACTTTCAGCCTAATCCTTTGAGCTCAGAGGTTTCTCCAGATTCTTGAAATCTTTTGATGATTAGAAAATGTAGATGATGGGATATTCAAAGTCTTCCCAATATTTCATTGAGAACTACAATTGTCAAATTATTCCACTATTTTCAGATGCAGTTTTTCACAGACTGTTGAACCTCTGCCCAACTTTACTTCTGAGAGAGTGAAAACATTCAGCTCCTCTAAAATGCTTATGTCTAGTCCTCCTACTGGCCTGTTGCTAATTAACCTAATTTATTGCAAAATGCTTTTCTAGCTGTTTCTTATTTGTACCACTTACATTTAAAGCCTTCTGTTGCCTGTGTCTTATTGGAGATGTGTTGCTGCTGTAAAAATCCAATTACGTAAATTTTTCTAAAAAAATGTACAAGTTCTCAGTTCAAACATTTGATATGTGTTCCATTGTGAATAAAATTTAAGTTTATGAGATTTGTAAATCCATGCATTCTGCTGGTGTTGTAGCTCGTGTGTAAATACACAAGGGAAAGTTAAAATGAACTCACAGACAGTTTTTTGAGGTGTGACCTGATACACTCCCTGAATGTTTCTGGTTACTGTTGCTCAAACATACATACCAGCTAGGATGAATTTAAGCCCCATTCCTTCATTCATAACAGCATCAACAAAAGTTTAAAAAATTCCCTCAGACTTCTCACTACATTTATTTTGGATTAGGTCCAACATTGACATTAGCGTTTGCCAAAAGATGACTCAACGTTCTTTGTTAGAACAATTTGTTAGTGTAAGTTTGTTGCTTCACTGCTAGACTCACTCTCTGTTGACATTTCATTCACTGACAAAAGGAAAACATCCTGGTTTAGAGAAAGTCAGACTGCCATAACAAAGTTTCACACGCAGGATGAACATTATATCCCTTTTTAAAGCACAAATAATGCCGAAACCTGGTTGAGTTTTTATAGCTAAAAGGAGCAAAAGAAGAAAAAGACAGAACAAGTACACAGATTTCAACGACAGCAATGGTTTTAAAGGAATTGAAGAGATCTTAATGTGTTTCTATGGGGAAAACAATTGTTACAACATAAACACAGGTTTTTATTGCTGTGTTCATGTAGTTTCTTTGTGTCAGGTGTCTCCTGCCCCACCCACTCTCACCTGTCCATAGTTGTTTCCTCACCAGGTGATCGTCATTTGAGTTTGTTAGTTGTCCCTTTATATTCTGTACTTCCCTGTTTTTCCTTAGTTGGGCACTTTTGCAGTAATGCACTGTCTGGTTGTCCTTGTGTTTCTTCGTGATCCCTGACTTTGCCATATAAAAAGCTTTTGCTTTTTGTTTAATAAAACCTTAATTTGTCTTTGAGTACCACTGTGTTTGCCTGCATTATCGCTCCAAGCACCAACCTTAAAACCGTGACACAGCAGTCATACAGTTAGGAATTATAAAGAAATGCCCCATTCTGGAGTACCAATGAAAAAAAGAAAAAGTTTGTTATTCTTATCAAATCCTGATCCAGTCCATACTCAAGTTCTGGAAAGGAGCTCCATTTAAAGATAGTTTCTGGTAGAGCCAAATAGTAATTAGAGATTAATATAAAGCCAAAAAAGAGGCTAAGCCCGGTGGTAGGTGGCCGTTTGCCAACCGGTCGCCGATCGACCGTGATTCAGAAAAAAAAAGATTAAAATTGACAGGAAAGTTGAAAATATGGCTATTTATTATGTAATATATTTGTGCCAAATATTTACACAACTACAGTTTTACAAAAAGGCACTTTTGAAATACTTTTTTAAACAAAAATACAATTAAAATAAATACTAATTTATTGCACTTAATTTGAATCCTAATTTAAGTTACATTTACAAATAAATTAACATAAATGAAAAAATGCAAACAAGGCACCAACACGTCTCACGTCAAGGCCAATGAATAACAAAAGAGAACTCTGAAAAACAGAGAGATGCTGTACTGTGCTTTTTGTGTCACAGGATGCATTTTGGATCACTACATGTAACAGCAAAACAAACCATATCTAATGCTGAATTTGGCATGAATAATGGCATTTTATTCCACTTTTATGCTGATGATTGCCAGATCTATTTTCCCTTGGCACAAAATAATACAGTCCAGCAACTTACACACTGTCTTAACGATATCAAAGCATGGTTTTCTCTTAATTTCCTTAGTCTTAATGAGAACAAGACAGAAGTTATGTTCTTTGGACCGAGTTGTTGTTCCTCTCCCAGTGTAGATCTCGGCTCACTGTCATCTTATCTCAAGGACTGTGTCACCAACCTGGGGGTGAAGTTTGACTCTGATTTTAAATTTGAAAAACAGATCAGCAGTGTTGTTCAGAAAAGT